>NW_012117977.1:89445-89830 GCF_000951035.1 Colobus angolensis palliatus | reverse complement strand
TTTCAAAGGGAATGCTTCCAGTTTTTGCCCATTCAGTGAGATATTGGCTGTGAGTTTGTCATAAATAGCTCTTATTATTTTGAGATACGTTCCATCAATACCTAGTATATTGAGAGTTTTTATCATGAAGGGCTGTTGAATTTTTTCAGACTTTTTCTGCATCTATTGAGATAATCATGTGATTTTTGTCCTGGGTTCCCTTTATATGCTGAATTACGTTTTCTGATTTGCGTATGTTGAACCAGCCTTGCATCCCAGGGATGCACTTGATCATGGTGGATAAGCTTTTAGATGTGCTGCTGGATTCGTTTTGCCAGTATTTTATTGAGGATTTTTGCATCGATGTTCATCAGGGATATTGGTCTAAAATTCTCTTTTTTTGTTG
>NW_012117977.1:86135-86529 GCF_000951035.1 Colobus angolensis palliatus | reverse complement strand
CTCTTTGTAAGTCTCTAAGGATTTGCTTTATGAATCTGGGTGCTCCTGTATTGGGTGCATATATATTTAGGATAGTTAGCTCTTCCTGTTGAATTCATCACTTTACCATTGTGTAATGGCCTTCTTTGTCTCTTTTGATCTTTGATGGTTTAAAGTCTGTTTTATCACAGACTATTATTGCAGCCCCTGCTTTTTTGTTCTCCATTTGCTTGGTAGATCTTCCTCCATCCCTTTATTTTGAACCTATGTGTGTCTTTGCAAGTGAGATGGGTCTCCTGAATACAGCAAACTGATGGGTCTTGACTCTTTATCCAATTTACCAGTCTGTGTCTCTTAATTGGACCATTTAATCCATTTACATTTAAGGTTATTATTGTTATGTGTGAACTTGATC
>NW_012117977.1:61142-82925 GCF_000951035.1 Colobus angolensis palliatus | reverse complement strand
TAAAAAAGGATGAGTTTGTGTCCTTTGTAGGGACATGGATGCAGCTGGAAACCATCATTCTTAGCAAACTATCACAAGAACAGAAAACCAATCACCGCATATTCTCACTCATAGGTGGGAAGTGAACAATGAGATCACTTGGACTCGGGAAGGGGAACATCACACACCGGGGCCTATCATGGGGAGGGGGAGTGGGGAGGGATTGCATTGGGAGTTATACCTGATATAAATGATGAATTGATGGGTGCTGATGAGTTAATGGGTGCAGCACACCAACACGGCACAAGTATACATATGTAACAAACCTGCATGTTATGCCCATGTACCCTAGAACTTAAAGTACAAAAAAAGAATGTTGAATATTGGCCCCACTCTCTTCTGGCTTGTAGAATTTCTGCCGAGAGACCTGCTGTTATTCTGATGGGCTTCCCTTTGTGGGTAACTGGACCTTTCTCTCTGGCTGCCCTTAACAGTTTTTCCTTCAGTTCAACTTTGGTGAATCTGACAATTATGTGTCTTGGAGTTGCTCTTCTTGAGGAGTATCTTTGTGGTGTTCTCTGTATTTCCTGAATTTGAATGTTGGCCTGCCTTGCTAGGTTGGGGAAGTTCTCCTGGATGATATCCTGAAGAGTGTTTTCCATCTTGTTTCCATTTTCCGCCTCACTTTCAGGCACTCCAATCAGATGTAGGTTTGGTCTTTTCACATAATCCCATACTTCTTGAAGGCTTTGTTCATTTCTTTTTCCTCTTTTTTCTTTAGACTTCTCTTCTCACTTCATTTCATTCATTTGATCTTCAATCGCTGATACTCTTTCTTCCAGTTGATCGAGTCAGTTACTGAAGCTTGTGCATTTGTCACCTATTTCTCATGCACTTTCTGTGTAACTGCCTCAGAACTTGTTACTATGGTCTTCAGGTTAGTTGATTAGAGTAAGAGTTGGTTCTTTTAGCAAGGGAATTTAGTGGTATCTGAAGGTCAAAGTTTATCTCAATCCTCCTATATGCTCTCTCAGTGATGTTTTGAGTCCAAGGGTTTCTGAGCCATCTTAATAATATTATTTGTTCTTGCATACTCATTATTACTCATGCTAGATGATGGAGCAGGTAAATTACTCAATCTTAGTGGATTAATAAATACATATTTTTCTAACATCACATTTATGTATAACTCTTTTCCAATTAGTGACACAAGTACCTGAGCTTATTGTATTGTGGAGCTCTGTCATCTCAAATGTTTGTCATCCATATTCACATGGATATGGGAGAGAGTGACCTGAGGATGCCAGAGATTTTTGGAATCAGCCTTGGAATTATATATATATTAATTCAGTCCACATTACATTGGTCAGGAATAGTCATGTGGCCCCACCAGGATACAGGGGAGGCTCTGTTTCCAAGAAGATAAAAATGAAATTGGCGAATATCTGTGTTAGTGTCTTCCACAGTCTGCTTTTCTGGTCACCAAATATCAATTTTATGTTTCTTCCCAAACCTAGAATACACTCATCTCTCAGCAAGGGGAACAACCCATAGTTGCAACTTAAATCAATAGTGTATCAAATTCAAAGACCAAAATCTCTGAATGATAATCAGTATTCTCTAGTGCTTATCCCTGAACTGAAATACAGGTTACTTGCTTACCCCTCCACACTCTATATCCAGTGACAGAGCAGGGATGTAATAATTTCAGTAAACTTTCTTATTAGAAAAGGGGACAATGGGAGACATGCAATAGTCAATGGTACATAAAAATTCACAAATCCTGCTAACCAGACAGTCAAAGGTTCCCATTGTATTTTTTAGGGATGTTAAGGCTGAGCTTCTCTAAAAAATAGCCCTAAAATTTCAGCAGCTTAACGTAATTTAAATTTTATCTGGACTCATACAATAGAATGAGTTGGCAAGAATCTCTTCCTTCTTGATTTTTTGGAATAGTTTGAGAACTAGTGTTAGTTCTTCTTTATCAATATGTTAGAATTTAGCAGAAAAGCCACCTAGTCCTGGGCTTCTCTTTGTTGGGAGACTTTTTGTTATTAATTCGGTCTCATTATTTGTTATGAGTCTGTTGAGGTTTTCTGTTTCTTCCTAATTCAATCTTGCTAGGTTGTATGCTTTCAGGAATTCCAGTTTGTTAGTATGTAGTTTTTCATAATAGTCTGTGATAATCCTTTGTATTTCTGTGGTATTAGCTATAATGTCTCCTTTTTTATTTCTAATTTTGTTTATTTGGTTCCTCTCTTTTTTTTTTCTTGGCTTAATAACTTCATTCTTTTATATGTGGGTATCTAGTTGTCCCAACACAATTCGTTTTATTTTTTTAAAAAAACTAGTCTTCCCATTGAATTTTCTTGGCAAACTTGTAAAAAATCAATTGATTCTAAATCTAAAGTTTAATTCTTGAACTCTCAATTTTATTTTATTGTTGTACATGTCTATGTATCTATATATGCTAGTTCCACACTGTTTTGATTACTATAGCACTGTAGTGAAATATGAAATCAGAAGTTCGAGTTCTTAATTTTGTTCTTCTTTTTCAAGATTATTTATGTTATTCTGGGTCCCTTGCAATTCCATATGAATTTTGAGATCCGCTTGCCAATTTTTGCAAAAATGCAATTTGGGATTTTGGTAAGGATTTCGTGAACCTAGACATCAATGTGGAGTGTGTTACCATGAATTCATTACTGTGTGGTCATAGAGAATGACTCTTTCTGAACCTCTCATCTCTAAAATGGGGATAATAAAAATTATCTTAAATAATTTTAGTTATATTAAAAAGATGAAATGAAATATATAGTAAGTTATTTTGTAAACTATTAAATGCTATGTAACTTTAATTTGATTTAACTTAATTTAATTATAATTATAAAATGAAGTACAAAGATAATTTTTCTTGTCTAATTTTGGAGCTCATGTAGGCCATCTCTCCTTTCCATTTTTCTAGTCTTTCATTAGCCAACAATATCATGACCAGAATCATTAATTAATGAAATTTATTGAAACCTACTGTGTTCCAGACTTTGTGCTATCCACTGACAATATCCACTGAATTCTTATGGGGTGCACAGCAGTCAATTAATTTATAAATTTATTGCGACAAAATGGCATATTATTTTCATGAAGGTAGGAACTCAGTGAGGAAAGTTTAAGGACAAAGTATAAATAAACATGAATTATAATTTTTCTAAAAAGTATCAAGTAAGAATTTATTATTATTCACACATGAACACATCTTCTTGCATAGATAGATAATTAGCATACACCAGTCAGCAATGGCTTGGTTTCTGATCTTAGTGGAATGGGGAAAAGTTTCAGTTTTGGTGATAGAATGCCTCTAACAAGTTTTATTCTTGAGAGGACTTCGTTCAAGTACATGACTTCTGATTAGGTATCTCTGTTTGCTTCATAGATTCTAGACCAGCTGACATCTGTTGACGATAATGTGTGGTAGGTTTGGGACATATTTGATCTTGGGATGAGGATAATTTAATCAATAAATGTCCTACAAGATCAGTTCTACTTTTGCTGAGGTGAAAAAAAAAAACAAACCTGATTATCTACTGATTTTGGAGAAATAAAGCCCCTTTTGGTTGATTGATGCTCTAGAGACCCAGGAATTTTGACATTCTGATGAACCTCACAAGGCCGTTTATGATTTTGTTAAGAGATTGAAAGCTAATCAGACCAGGTGGCTTCCTGCAAGCTCACTTTAATATTTTAGTTACTAAAATTTTAGCCAAACACTTTTTTTCCCCAAGATGGCAGATTGGGGGCATTGTTAGCATTCCTCTCCCACTTGGAAAGACAAAAGTGTGTGTAGAGATTCACACCGTGGACTTTTGTCTAAAAAGCAATTAAGGGACCTAACAGGATAACTAAAAGAAACCACAGACCCTTTGAAAGAAGTGGCAGGCTGCAGTCCATACCATGAGCCCGGGAATACTGTAAGACCCCAGAGTGTGAGAGGGGGATAATCTGCCTCCAAAATATACATTTTTACTGGGGAACCTGGCCATCCAGGCCATGGGGGAAGGCCTTAACCCTTCCCAGCACTGCAACTGATTTGGGGAGCATTGGGGAATATAGAAGTAGGAGCAGCAGTGGGAAGAGCCTTCCATGCATTTCCAGTCTCCAGCATTGACAGAGGGAAACCATTCCTGATCCTACCTCACAGAGGACTTCACAGAAGTCTGCCAGCAAACTCAGGCTGTGGTCACATGTTGAGAGAAGATCCCAAGTGAAATTCACAATATAATCTTAAGTGGGGATGAACTCCCCTTGCCAGGACTGTGGGGAGAATGAGAAGTATGCTGTAGCCATAAGTGCAGAACCTGGTGTCCCTGGCTTTGCAGACTGACTGGGAGGGGCATGGTTTAAAGGCTGTGGTTGCTGTCTCTGTAGAGAAGGTTTATGTCCTGGGACAGTTTTGAGTTCTGAGTTCAGACTGCCTGGAACTTAGTGAGCTGTTGCTAGTGGAACACTGCAGGTGTGTGATATTCCTTGCCAAGTGCATGGAAGCTGGGCAGGATTTACAGATGCCTGCTACTCCCCACTTTCTGTGTGAACTCTTCTGTGCAACAGAGGCAGTTGTGCTCCTTCCTGGATCATTACTCCAACAGCCAGAGAACTAACCCTACCCCACCCCCCGAAACCCCACTGAGACTTCTGCTTGCTCTGCATATGGAAATCCAGAGTGTGGACCTGCCTGACCCAGCCCCCAAATGGCTTTTCACATCCACCATTCCTGGTAACTAAACACAAAAGACAGAAACTTTTGGGATCCCTATGGCCACACCCATTGCCTGAGAATCAGAGTAACTCCCCTGAGTAATATAAGGCAAGCACAAATCCCACTGCTGCTACCACTGTAGCTGGTGCTGTTTTTCAAGTGCCACCTCCTGGCTGTAAGCCTACCTATAATGTCTGTTACAGTATCTCCAGGTAGAATAACACAAAAACCAGGAAGGAGAAAATTTGTCCATGATCTCAGCTATCACCATTGCCTGCAGCACCTAGGCTAATAAGAGGTCTTGAGTCTGTCCACGTGACCAGTCCATTGCTACTACAACTGGCATTTGAGAAAGGCAACACACAGTAAGGCTATTTTTAACCAAGGAATCTCACAGAGTCTGTGTAACTCTCCTGTCACTCCCATCAGAGCTGGTGCTGGTACCTGCTACTGGGAGACTTGAGGAAAGGTCACATCTCTGGGTTCCTTGTAGACATTCCTCAGTACCAGCCTGGAGTGTGGCAGCCCCACCAGGTGACTAGACCCAGAGGAGCAGCAGCATTCACAGTAGTGTTACTTTCAGAGATTCTGACTCCTCAGGGAAGGGGCAATGTAGGACATCAAGGGAACACCCGCTGGGTCAAAAGAATCTGGACAACAGGCCTGAGTCTCAGAACTTTTTTTTTTTATTTCCATTAACTGTATTTTATTTTGAAGAACAATTGGTTCCTAGAAAACTAACGGGGGAAAGATAATATTATATAGGGGAAAAGGAAAGAGTGTCAATTTAGGACATAGAGAACCTTGGGTTTGAATGCCAGCCACTACTCACTGGGGGAGAAGTTGTGGTGGGGAAGCTTAGCCAAAATGCTATCTTTGTGAGCCTCAGTTTCTCTTCATGTAAAAAGACAATAGATACAAAGAATCTGCAGAGCACTTACAAATAGGAGAGATTATTTAGGTAAAGCACATAGGATGCAGTCTAATACAAAGCAGGTATTCAACAAAGAGTAGCTACTAATATTTTAAGACTACACTTAAGAACATTATGCCTTTAATAACACACCTAAAACTTACATGACATACTTTTGAGAAAAGATGAATAATAGTGAAAGCAGCTTACCAAATATGAACCCACAGCAACCTATATTATTTTCCTACTTCTCCCAAGCCTCAGAACTTACTGTTGGTGGGAAATTTCTTTCAGCAGAGGCGCAGGTGTATTGCTGGGCTCAGCAGGAACAATCTGCAGCTCCACAATAACAGAGAGGCAGCCTTGGTGCTCATGAAGGGTCTTGTAGAAGGGGTTGTCTTTTTCTCCCTCATCCACCACTGCAGACACAGCAAGGGCTTCTCCCATGGAGGTCAGCATCGGTGCACCAACAGACAGCCTTTTGGAAGCACTTCAGGGTGACTGCAGCCCCACAGAAATAGTGCCCTTCAGGTTCAGGCTTGCATGAAGAGTAGAGTCACAATTCCTCTCTACTTGGAACATCAACATTCTTGCAGATAAGAAGTGCCTCTCTGATCTGAATAGCCAGAAAACTGGGTCAGAAGTGTGACTGGGATGTTGATTGTTTTCCTGCTGGCCTGTCAGGTGAGCTGAGGTGGCTCCCATCCTTCACCCTGATCATACATCAGTGATTTTACTGAGAGCTCTCCCAGTTACCTCTATCAAGTATGAGACCTCTACACACCAATGGGTATTGCATTTACACACCTGCTTTAGCCACAGCCAATTTCTACCTAGGGACACCTCACCTACTGTACTGAAGCTTAAACTATTCAGCCCAGTAAATAAAATACCGGGGAAAATAATTAATTGCTCAATTAATTATTGCACACCATGAGGGAACAAGATAATCTTTAAGATTATCTTGAATAATCTTTCCTGTTAAATAACCTTTCCTATAAAGTAACCTTTCCTATTAAAACACCGTAGGAGACAGTGAACTTGCTCACACAGTGAGCACATTGCTACTACAACCAGCATCTCAGAAAGCCATACTAAAAAGATTCTCTGTAAGCAAAGAACTCATACAGATTCTTTGCCTCTGAAAGCATCAAGAGCTGAATTAGATTACAATAAACTATAAACATTAAAGTCATATTCTTAAGTGGGAAAAAGAGAATTTTTAAAATACAGTTAAAAATAAATTCAATAATAATTAGAAGAAGTATTCTACCCAAATGAGAAAGAATCAGAAAAGTAATTCTGGCAATATGACAAAACAGAGTTCTGTAACACCTCCATCAATGGATCCATACCAAGATAAAATCCTTGAAATACCACATAAAGAATTAAAAAGATTAATTATTAAGCTACTAAAAGAGGTACAAGAAAAATGTGGAAATCAACAAAAAGAAAAAACAATTCAGGATATAAATGAAAAATTTTCCAGAAATAGATATTTTAATGAAAAACCAATCAGAACTTCTGAAAATGAAAGACACATTTAGAGAATTACAAACTGCAGTAGAAACTTTTAACAATAGACTAGACCAAGTAGAAAAATTAATTTCAGAGCTCAAAGACAAGACATTAGAATTAACCCAATCAGACTAAAATAAGGGAAAAAAAGAAAGGAACAAAGTCTCCAAGTAATATGGGATTATGTACAATGACCAAACTTAAGACACATAAGTGTACCTGAAGGAGAAGAGAAAGGAAAATCTTTGGAAAACATATGTGAGGGAATAATTGAAGAAAGCATCACTGTCTTGCTAGAGATTTAGATACCCAAATAAAAGAATCTCAAAGAACTCCTGGGAGATTCACTGCAATAAGGACATCGCCAAGACATATAGTCACCAACCTATCTAAAGGTAATATGAAGAAAAGAATTCTAAGAGATACAAAAGCATCAGGTAACCTATAAAGGAAAACTTATCAGACTAACAGCAGACTTCTAAGCACAAACTTTACAAGCCAAAAGGGATAGGGGTCCTATCTTTAGCCTCCTTGAACAGAATAACTATCAGCCAAGAATTTTGTATCCAGCAAAACTAAGTTTCCTAAATTAAAGAGAAATAAAGTCATTTTTACACAAACAAATGCTGAGGTAATTTGTCTCTACTAGACCAGTCCTACAAGAAATGCTAAAAGGAGTTCTAAACCTTTAACTAAAGGTCAGTGTGCACCACAGTAAAACCTCTTGAGAGCATAAAACTCACAGGGCCTATAGAACAATAAGTCAACATAAAAAAAATAGGTAACAGTCAACATGATGACTGAAACTGTACCTCACACCTCAATAGTAACAGTGAACCTCTGAAAGCACCAAGAGCCAAATTAAATGGCCTAAATGCTCCACATAAGAAATACAGATTGATAGAATGAATTTTAAAAATTGCAAACCAAATACCTGCTGTCTTCAAGAAAATCACCTAACATGTAATGATTTGTTGAAACTCAAGGAAAAGGGGGATAAAATAATATCCCATGCGAATGGAAACCAAAAGCAAGCAAGAGGAGCTATTCTTGTATTAGATAAAACATACTTTAAAGCAACAATAGTAAAAGAAGGCAAAGAAGGTCATTATATAGTGATAAAAAGTTAATCCAACAGGAAGATATTGCAATCTTAAATATATATGTACCTAACTCTGGAGCTCCCAGATTCCTAAAGGAATTACTACTAGACCCAAGAAATGAGATAGACAGCAACACAATAATAGTGGGGGACAGCAACACAATAATAGTGGAGGATTCAACACTCCTCTAACAGCAGTAGACAGATCATTGATATAGAAAGTATACAGAAATGGACTAAAATTTCACTCTAGAACAAATGGACCTAACATATATTAACAGAATATTCAACCCAAGAACTACAGAATATACATTCTTCTCATGTTTTTCAAGATAGACCATATGATAGGCCACAAAACAAGACTCAATACATTTTAAAAAATTTAAATCATACCAAGTATATTCTAAGACCACAATACACTAAAACTAGAAATCAAATCCCAAAGGGCACCTAAAACGATATAAATACATGCATATTGACCAATGTAGTTCTGAATGGTTTTTGGTTTAATATTGAAATCAAGATGGAAAGTTAAAAAATATTTGAAGTGAGTGCTAATAGTGACAAAAGTTATCAAAACCTCTGGGATATGGCAAAAGCAGTGCTAATAGGAAAGTTTATAGTACTAAATTCCTACATTAAAAAACTTGAAAAATTACAAATTGACAACCTAACATCATATCTCAAGGAACTAGAGAAATAAAAACAATCCTAAAGCTAGCAGAAGAAAAGAAATTGAAAATATCAGAGCAGACCTAAATGAATTTGAAATGAAAAACAGTACAAAAGATCAATAAAACAAAAAGTTGATTCTTTGGAAAGATAAACAAATGAATAGACCACTACCTAGATTAACCAAGAAAGACAGAGGATTCAAATACATTACAGCCAACACCACAAAAATACAAAAGGTCATTGGAGACAACTATGAACCCCTCTATGCACACGAACTAGAAAATATAGCAGAAATGGATAAATTCCTGGAAGCATAAAACCCTCCTAGATTAAATAAAGAAGAAATAGAAACCCTGAACAGATCACTAACAAGCAGTGGGATTGAATTAGTAATAAAAAATGTTGTCAACAAAAGAGCCGAGAGCCAGATGGATTCACCCCGGAATTCTACCAGACATTCAAAGAATCATTGGTACCAACCCTACTGAAATTATTCCAAAAGATTGAGAAAGAGGGAATATCCCCTAACTCATTCTATGCAGCCAGTATCACCTCCATACCCAAAGCAGGAAAGGGCGTAACAACAATAAAAATAGTACAGAACAGTAACCTCCTTGATCAACATAGATGCAAAAATCCTCAATAAAATACAAGCAAACAGAATCAAACAGCACATCAAAAAGGTAATTCACCATTGTCAAATAAATGTCTATCCAGGGATGTAGGGATGTTTTAACATACACAAGTCAATAAATGTACTACATCACATAAACAGAATTTTAAAGAAACTATATGATCATCTCAATAGATGCAAAAAAGTTATTTGATAAAATCCAGCTTCCCTTTATGAAAGCCATTAATAAACTAGGCATAGAAGGGATATACCTCAAAATGACACCTCAAAACTTATGAAAGACATATGTGACAAACCTATAGCCATCATCAGACTGAGTGGGGGAATCGCTGAAAGCATTCCTCCTGAGAATTGGAATAAGACAAGGATGCCCACTTTCACCACTTCTGTTCAGTATAGTACTGGAAGTTGTAGCCAGAAAAAACAGTCAAGAAAAAGAAATAAAGGTCATCCAAACTGAAAAGAGAAACTCAAACTATCACTGTTTGCCAATGATTGTATACATTAAAAACCCCAAAGACTCATCCAAAAGACTACCAGATTTGATAAATTCCACAAAGTGTCAGTGTACAAAGTCGGTGTACAGAAATCAGTAACACTGCTATGTATCAACAACAAAGACGCTGAAAGTCATATCCAGAATGAAATTCCTTTTAAAATGTTGCAAAGATATACAATACATAGGAATATACTTAATGAAGAAGGTGAAAGATCTGTGCAAGTAGAACTACAAAACATTGCTGAAGGAAATCATAGATGCAAGGTTGTGAAATAGAAGTCTCCAACATTTTCCCCCACACAAGAACACCAAGTTAACAACCATCTACAAAGAACAAACACCTTCAAAAGAACCAAAAATCAGGTGAACATTCGTAGTACCTGGTTCTAAATTTATATTGCCAAAAGAAGAACTGAAGATAGAAAAACATAATAACAGTCCAGAATTGTTGACACAAACCTTTCTTCAACCCCAGCAGCAGCAGCAGGGTGCCAAGAACATCTCTGGGCACTGGGGAAGACAGAACAAAGCAATTGTGAAGACAGCGAACTCGGTGCTGTCATATTAGAGCAGAATGGAAAACCAGACCGAACAGCTGATGCCTGCCCACAGAGGGAGCACTTAAAACAGCCCAGGCCAGATTAGTCACAGGTGTGCTAGTGTCACTCCACCCCCAGTTTTAGGTTGCTTATAACAGAGAGAGTCTGTGTATTTAAAAGAAAATAAGAGAAAAGAGAAAGAATTTCTGCCTAATAATCTAGACAATTCCTCTGTGTCTGTCCAATACCATAAATGTGGAATTCTACAAGTCTGCAAGAACCACATTACTGAACTTGGGATGACCCCTAAAGCAGATAAAGCTTAGATCACAATACCCAAGTCCTTTCAAATATCTAAGAAGACATCTCAAGAAGGACAGCTACAAATAAGCCCAGTCAGTGAACACTATAATTCTTTGCTCTTAAATGCCCAGACCCCAAAGAACATTTATTAGCATCAACACCATTCAGGAAAGCATAATATCACCAAACGAACTAAATAAAGTACCAGGGACCAATCCAGGAGAAAAAGAGATATGTGAGCTTTCAGACAGAGAATTCACAATAGCTATGCTGAGGAAATTCAGAGAAAATTCAAGATAACACAGAGGAGGAATTCAGAATTCTATCAGATAAATTTAACAAAGAGATTGAAATAATTAAAAAGAAGCAGAAATTCTAGAGCTTAAGTATGCAATTGGCATACTGAAAAATGCATCAGGGTCCTTTAATAACAGAATGGATCAAGCAGAAACAAAAATTAGTGGGTGATAGACAGGCTAATTGAAAATACATAGAGGACACAAAAGAAAAAATAAATAAAACAATAAACCACACCGACAGCATCTAGAAAATAACCTCAAAAGGGCAAATCTAAGAGTTATTGGCCTTAAAGAGGAGGTAGAGAAAGAGATATGGTTAGAAAGTTTATTCAAAGGGATAATAACAGAGAATTTATCAAACCTAGAGAAAGATATCCATATATAACTACAAGAAGTTTATAGAACACCAAGAAGAATAAACCCAAAGAAGATTACCTCGAGACATCTAATAATCAAACTCCCTATGGTCAAAAATAAAGAAATGATCCTAAAAGCAGCAAGAGAAAAAGAAATAAATAAAATACAGTGAAACTCCAATACATCTGGCAACAGACTTTCCAGTAGAAATCTTACAAGCCAGAAGTGGCATGACATATTTAAAGTGCTGAAGGAAAAAATAAAAAGTTGACCCTACAATAGCATATCTGGTGAAAATATCCTTCAATCATGAAGGAGAAATAAAGACCTCCCCAGACAAACAAAAGTTAAGAGATTTTGTCGATACCAGACCTGTCCTACAAGAAATGCTAAAAGAAGTACTTCAATCAGAAAGAAAAGAACAATAATGAGCATAATCACCAGAAGGTATGAAACTTACTGGTAATAGTAAGTACACAGAAAAACACAGAATATTATAACACTGTAATTGTGATGTGCAAACTACTCTTATCCTAGCAGAAAGATGAAACAGTGAACCAGTAAAAAATAATAACTGCAACTTTTCCAGACATAGTCAATACAAAAAGATATAAATAAGAATAACAAAAAGCTAAAAAGTGGGGGTACAAAGTTAAGGCATAGAGGTGTTTGTTTGTTTTTTAGTTTTCTTTTTGTGTGTTTATGCAAAGTGTTAAGTTATTACCAGTTTAAAATAATGGGATAGTATTTGCAAGCCTCATGGTAACCTCAAACCAAAAAACATACAATGGATCCACAAAAAATAAAAAGCAAGAAACTAAATCATATCACCAGGGAAAATTACTTTCACTACAGAAAATAAAGGAAAGAAAGAAAAAAATGGAGAAGACCACAAAACAAATGACACATGGAAGGAGTAAGTCCTTACTTATTAATAACAACATTGAATGTAAATGGACTAAACCAAAAGACAGACTGGCTGAACAAATGAAAAAGAAAGACTCATTGATCCACTGCCTGCAAGAAACACAGTTCACCTATAGACACATATACATGGAAATAAAGGGATGAAAAATGATATTTCTTGTCAATGGAAACAGAAAAAGAGCAGGAGTTGCTATACTTATATCAGACAAAATAGATTTTGATACAAAAATCTAAGAAGAGACGAAGTCAGTATATAATGATAAAGGGGTCAGTTTAACAAGAAGATATAATTATTGTAAATATATATGCACCCAACATTGGAGAATCCAGATATATAAAGCTTAGGGCTCAAGGGAGAGATAGGCCCCAATACAATAATAGCAGGAGACTTCAACATGCCACTTTCAGTATTAAACAGCTCTTTCAGATATAAAATTGACAAACATCAGCCTTAATCTGCACTATAGACCAATGGATATAATCGATATTTAGAGACATTTCATCCAAGAGCTGCCAAATACAGACTTTTCCTCAGCACATAGATCATTCTCAAGAATAGACCGTATTTTAGGTAATAAAACAACTCTTCAAACATTCCAAAAATTAAAATAGCATCAAACATCTTCTTTTACCACAATGAAATAAAACTAGTAATTAATAACAAGAAAAAATTTGGAAACTATACAAATACCTAGAAATTAACCAATATGTTCCTGAATGACCAGTGGGTCAATGCAAAAATTAAGAAGGAAAATTTTTTGAAACAATGATAATGGAAACAAAACATGCCAAAACCTATATATCAAAACCAGTACTAAGAGAGATGTTTATAGCTGTAAGTGCCTACATCAAGAAAGAAAAAGATTCAAATAAACAATCTAACAGTGCAACTTAAAGAATTAAAAAAGCAAGAGCAAACCAAACCCAAAACTAGAAGAAAAGAAATATTAAAGATCAGAGCAGAAATCAAAGAAATTGAAATAAAAAATTAATAAAACAAAAAATTATTTTTTAAAGTTAAACAAAACTGACAAACTTCTAACCAGACTAAGGAAAAAGGAGAAAGGATTCAAATAAATAAAATCAGAAATGAAAAAAGAGGCATGACAATTAGTACTGCAGAAATTTGAAGGATCATTAGTGGTTACTATGGGCACCTATATGCCAGTAAATTGGAAAATGTAGAAGAAGTAGACAAATTTTTAGATAAATGCAACCTACCAAAACTGAAACACAAAGAAATCTAAACCCTGAACAGACTAATAACAAGTAATGAGATTGAAGCTGTAATGAAGTTTCTTAGTAAAGAAAATCCCAGGACCCCATGACTTCACAGCTAAATTCTACCAAACACTTAAAGAAGACCTAAAAACAATACTACTGAAACTATTCTGAAAAATAGAGGAGAGTGAATACTTCTAAACTCATTCTACAAGGCCAGTATTTCCCTGATCCTAAAACCAGACAAAGACACGTCCATAGAAAAGAAAACTATAGGCCAATATCTCCGAGGAATATTGATGCACAAATCCTCAACAAAATACTAGCAAACCAAATTTAACAATACATTAGAACTATTATTCATCATGACTAAGTGGGATTTATTCCTGGGATGCAAGGATGGTTCAACATACACAAATTGATCCACATGATACATCATATCAACAGAATGAATAATAAAAACCATATGATCATTTTAATTGATGTTGTAAAAGCATTTGATCAAATTCAACATTCATTTATTATAAAAACCCTAAAAAACCTGGGTATAGAAGTAATGTATCTCAACACAATAAAAGCCACATATGACAGACCCACAGGTAGTATCATACTGAATGGAAAAAAAAAAAAAAAACCTGAAAATCTTTCTTCCAACATCTGGAAAACAAAAACGTTCTCACTGTCGCTACTATTATTCAGCATATTACTTCAAGTCCTAGCTAGATCATCAGAGAAGGGAAAGAAACAAAGGGCATCCAAATTGGAAAGCACGGAGTCAAATTGTCCTTTTTTGCTGATGATATAATCTCATATCTGGAAAAACCTAAAGAGTCCACAAGAAAACTATTAGAACTGATAAACAAATTCAGTAAAGTTGCAGGATACAAAAATCAACATACAAAAATACGTAGCATTTCTATATATCAACAGTGAACCTTGTGAAAATAAAATTTTTTAAAATTTCATTACAGTAGTCACATATAAAACTAAATGCCTAGGAATTAAAGAAGTGAAAGATATCTATACTGAAAACTATAAAACACTGATGAAAAAAATGGAAGCGTACATGAAAAAATGGAAAATATTCCATGTTCGTGGATTGAAAAAATCAATATTGTTAAAATGTCCATGCTACCCAACATAGTCTATAGATTCAATGCAATCCCAACCCAAATACCAATGATATTTTTCACAGAAATAGACAAAAATGTCGTATAATTTATATGGAACCACAAAAGACCCAGAAGAGCCAAAATTATTCCAAAGAAAAAGAAAAAGCAGAAGGAATCACACTACCTGACTCAATTTGTACCACAAAGCTAGTAACCAAAACAGCATATTACTGACAACAGAACCGACACATAGACCAATGGAACAAAATAACCCAGAAACAAACCCACACACCTACCATAAACAAATTTTCAACAAATGTGCCAAGAATATACACTGGAGGAAAAGACAGTCTCTTAAATAAATAGTGCTAGGAAAACTGGATAGTTGTATGCAAAATACTGAAATTAGACCCCTGTCTCTCATCATATACAAAAATCAAATCAAAATGGATTGAAGACTTAAATCTCAGAGTTCAAACTATAAAGCTACTACAAGCAAACATTGGAGAAAATCTCCAGGAGATTGGTCTTGGCAAAAATTTCTTTAGCAGTAGCCTACAAGCACAGGCAACCAAAGCAAAAATGAACAGAAGGGGTCACATCAAGTTAAAAAGCTTCTGCACAGAAAAGAAAACAAGAAAGTGAAGAGACAACCCACAGAACGGGAGAAAATATTTTCAAAGCACTCATTTGAGAAGGGATTAATAACCAGAATATATAAGAAACTCAAACAACTCTATAGGACAAAACGAATAGTCTGATCAAAATGTAAGCAAAAGATTTGAATAAGCGTTTCTCAAAAGAAGACATACAAATGGCAAATGGGCATATAAAAAGGTGCTCAACATCACTGGTCATCAGAGAAATATGAATCAAAACTACAGTGAGATATCATCTTACCTCAGTTAAAATGGCTTTTATGCAAAGACAGGCAATAACAAGTGCTGGAAAGGATGCAGAGCAAAGGGAACCCTTGTACACTGTTGATTGAAATGTCAATTAGTACAATCACTATGGAGAACAGATAGGAGGTTCCTCAAAAAACTGAAAATGGAACTACCATATGATCCAGCAGTCCCACTACCTTGTGTACACCCAAAAGAAAGGAAGTCAATATATGGAAGAGATATCTGCATTTCCATGTTTGTTGCAGCAGTTTACAATAGCTAAGATTTGGAAGCAACCTAAATCAATGAATGGATAAAATGTGGTACATAGACACGAGGGAGTACTTCAGCCATAGAAAAGAATGAGATCCTGTCATTTGCAACAACATTGATGGAACTGGTGGTCATTATGTTAAGTGAAATAAGCCAGGCATAGAAAGATAAATATCGCATGTTCTGACTTATTTGTGGGATCTAAACATCAAAACAATTGAACTCCTGGTCATAGAGAGTAGAAGGGTGGTTACCAGAAGCTGGGATGGGTAGTGGAATGAGGGGAAGTGAAGATGGTTAATGGGTACAAAAAACCAGAAAGAATCAATAAAACCTACTACTTGATAGCGCAACAGGGTGACTATAGTCAAAAATAGCTGTACATTTTGAAATAAAGAGTATAATTGGGTTATTTACAACTGAATGGATAATGCTTAAGGAGGAAAATAGTAACTATGTGAGGTGATAGATATTTTAATTAGCTTACTGTGGTTATTTCATGATTTATAGGTATATCAAAACCACAATGTATACCTTACATGTTTATAACTTTTGTCAATTATACCTCAGTAATGCTTGAATAAATGAAAAGTTAAAAGTGCCTGTCATTAGTACTCCTCAGCAAAGTTTGTAATTGAAATGAGCAGTTGAATTCTTCAAATCTATCTTATTATGAATTAATATTAAATTACAGAAAATCTGAATACTGAACAAATACATGTATGTTTTGGGAAACATATATGGGAAACCTGTTTATGACTTGCTGAAGCCTCCTTAGACTGATTTAATAGTAGCTAACACTTATGAGCACTTATGATGTGCCAGGCACTGTACTAAGTACTTTTCATACATCATTTTATTCAGTCTTCACAGCTACTATATGAAATACAGACTATTATTATCACCATTCAATAGATTTAAGCTGAGGCTCAGGTATTTCAAGTAATTTTCCCAAGGTTACATAGATAGTAAGAAGCAAACCTGAAAGCTAATCCCTAGCTTTTCTGACTTCAAAGCTGGTCCTTTTAACCTCTTCACTCTATTGTCACATTTCTTATTAGCCAGGCACTATATTAAGTATTCTACATCATCTCATTTAATGATCATAAAAATCTTATGAAGTAAGTGCTATTAGTAGCCAGATTTTACAGCTGAGAAAACTGAAGCTCAGATAATTTAATTTGCTGTAACACTTGCAGAAAATTAACTAAGACTCAGGATTCTCAATTTTATCTGACTCCAAAGCTCATGTTCTTTCCACTCAGCAACTCACTCACTTTTAAGATTCAGCATATCAATATTAATAAATTGAGCATTTACTTTTATGGGACAATTTGAAAAGACTTGAAACATCATCTTTTTCTAGATTGTCGTGAGATCACAAATATCCCAAATTAGTAATATTGCTTAAGGACCACCTCAAGGAAAATTATATTTTTAACTTGTATCTGGTGATACCAATATTTATTAGGAATGTATATTAATTACAATTCTCAATAATATAGTCTCTGATGGATTGTGTGGTAGACACTGTGCTGTACCCCTCAGATCCTCTTCAGGAATGAAGGAATTATTCCCTTAGCTGCTAGGAATGAGTAAGAAAAATGCCTCACTTAAGGAGCAGCTCATATCAAGAACTGATTGACAAAAATTTTAAAGGCTTCTTTTCACACCCTGGGCCAATTCTGAAAGGCCATCTCAATGGGATCATGGAAATCTTTGTTGGAATTGTATGGCAGCTGGAGTTTTCCTTCTGTCTAACCTTGTTTTATTCTACTCATTTCCACAGGTATTGATCTGGAGAGCACTCTCTTATATACTTACTGTATAGTAATCTTTATCTCTGACTTGCCAGAGAACCTAATTTGCAAAGGAAGGCGTAGATGGAGCGTTTGAAGTTAAGAGAAGACATGAGAGATGAGAAGAAAGACAGTAAGAAAGGTCATGAACTGGAAACGCAGGACACAAGTAGTTAATGAGGTATCAAAAAATTGGTGAGTGTGGGAAGACAATTTCATAGATCACAACTTTTTTGTAATCTAACTCTGCCCGACCAAAGCAGTGTTTAAGGATGTACTTAGAAAATGCCAATTGCATCAGACATTCAATATACAGTTTATATAGTTTTATATATATATATACACACACACGTGTGCATGTATATATACACACATATATATTCACACACAGACATATAGGTAGATAGATACATAGATAGTAAGTATATTTATATCTGCATGGATATAGTTAGCATATTTTATTCATGTGTCGTGTGGCTGAACAGCCAGATTATTGACATTTTATTTTTTCACCAGGTGTTTTATTTTGACTTCATGTTGCAAGCCTCAAAAAAGGGAAGCTCTTTTGACTATGCAGTGGGGAAAATAATTAGTTTTCACTCTGCTGAGAGGCCATGTCAGCAACACTAAGTAAAAAATGCAGGGTAAGGTATAGAATATGAAAACTGCAATGTGCTAACTAACAAATGGAAAACTTTCCACTGTTAAAAAATTAGAGTGCTCCAGTACTCTTCCAAACACTTCTTGATTACTTTTGCTTTTCCTTATGAATGCTGAGACCAGCCTGGAGTGAGGAGAGAGAGGAAGCCAAAGTAGAAACAAAGAACGGCATTTCCTGTCCTTTTGGAAAACTTTCATAGGTCCATGTGGAATGTCCTGGCACGAGATATGCTTTCTGTCTTATTTTGTCTTAGCCTAGTGGGCTAGCTGAGATCTTCCAGAAGTGGATTTTGCAAAAACATCCAGGCTAGCTGGTAGTATGTTCCCATCACTATCTATAACGTAGTGAAAGTTGTTATGTCTGTGGCTTGCCATCTATCCAGTAGGATTAGTATTCACCTTGAAAAACAGAAGCTACTGAAAAGAATTAAGGGTTCCAAAAGCAACTTTGATGTGGAGCGTTCACATAAGGAGCTACAATCAGAATGTTAAAAAAGAAAACATAGAAAAAGTACTTGCCCTTAAAGAGCTTATAGTCTGTTTGGCAGCATCAAGCCTACACGCATGAGAAAAGTTGAAAATAGCAGATAATAATTTAATTCAGTACTTCTCAAAGTTGTTTAAAGGAAAAGTCAGTTCACCAGAGTCTGTGGGAGCTTTTCTGAAAAACAAAATAAAACCTCACCAGTGAGATATTTGTTTGATGTTTCCTATCTACTCAAAAATCCAGCCTATTTCTCAACATGTTAAGTGTGTTTTACAATAAAAACTATTTCACCTCTTCACCAATCTTAAAGTAAAATTGACACCCCAGGAAGATACAATGCGTTTTTACTGTGGTTTTATGCTTTCCAACACTACAATTATGGGGATATACATTTATCATTTTGAAAAGCATGATGTTAACTTGTATTTTCTCAGATTACCTCTTCATGTTAGAGCACAGGCCTTCTTCATCGCAAAAGACTTTTGTATAGGTAGTATTTAGAAATGTGATAAGCTGTTGAGAAAAACATTTTTGTGAAAGAGAGTCTCTAGTGTTTTTTTCTCTCATGTCTTTTTGATAGCACTGTATAAGTGTTATAAAGGCCAGGGAGTACTTCTACTTGGAAATATGGTAATAATTGGTTAGGAATAACTAGAAAGTAACCGCAAGATAGTCTGCTTCATTTAGTCTAAAAGAGTGAATTATTTTGTGCTATTTTTGGTGATATTAGTATTCTATTGGTATTAACTGCAACAGATTATCACACGTTTAGTAGTTTAACACAACACAAACTTATTATCTTACAGTTTTGTACATTAGGAGTCTGAAATGCATCTCACTGGGTTAAATCAAGATCTGTGGCACATGGAACCACATGTGGGACGAGGGGTAGGGTAAGTTTGTGTTCCTTTCTGGAGGCTCTAGAGGGCATCTGTTTTCTTTTCAAGCTTCTAAAGGCCTGGCCACATTTCTTAGCTCTTGGCCCCATTCCTTTTTCAAAGCTAGCAATAGCTGTTCAAGGCTTTCTCACATTGCATTACCCTGAAACTGACACTTCTGCCTTTGCCTTGCTCTTTCGCATTTAACAGCCTTTGCAGTTACATTGGGCCCACCCAGATAATCCAGTATAATCTCCTTATCTTAAAGTGAAAAACTTATTAGTAACCTAAATTCCATCTGATACCTTAGTTTTCCTTTGCCATATAATTTATCATATTCATAGGTTCTGGGGATTCAAGCATTGACATCTTTGGGAGACAATTATTCTGCCTACCACATGCATTTAAATTGGCTTCCCTCTCTGGAACTGGAGAAGAACCTTTTCACCCTTGTATGTGCCTATTTCAAAATGGCAAGAAAAGCTATACTCCAATGGGAGAGGATTTTTATGAATGTATTTGTGAGTATGCTTGTGTCCAGGCTGAGCATTGATGAATAGAAAAATTAAAGGACTTGCTTTTTGTAAGCTTTTGGCAAGTCTCTTTAGGAGAGGGACATATTTTTGAAGATTTCGTAGATTTTTGCTTTGCTGTTTTGTTTTGGCTTGATTTTTTTTTTAAATGGAGGACTTCCTGGGTAGGAAGAAGGAAGGATCAATCACATCATTCCTCCCTAGAATGCCATACAAATATTCTCATTTTTATGTGTGCCATCATGTGAAGGTGGTTGGCAAGCACTACCTTTATCTACCTTTTGTCCCACGTGTGGTTGCATGTGCCACAGACTGAGAAAACACTGTTCTTTGTGTGAATGCCTCTGTGTCAGTTGTTCAAATTCTGTCTCATGTGCTTTGTTAATTATTTCTAATTTTTAAGTCTTACATTCCCATTTATAACATAGTTTGTTCAATGAATGGAACCTATAATTTTTATTTTGTTACTTATGTTCTGGATCAGAATCTGAATAGGTTGCTCACAAGGAAAACAAAGAATGATTTTTAAACTAAATTTGCAGAATGACAAAAATTTCTCCTATGATGAAAGAGTGTGGTAAGGGTTTGCTCTTGAGGTTCTGATGCCTGGCACTTAATGAATTGAATGAAAGACTTGTTATGATTTATTGCTCTGTAGGCTGGAAATATCAATCCTACCACTTGAGGAGCCTTCCTGATTGGTTTGGTATAGGGAATTGTTCCAGTCCAATCTTCCCATTCAGTCTTATTCCCCTTATATATGCTACCATAATCAGTGTGGTGACTATCAATCAATCAGATTTCAATACATAATGCTATACTTTTGAATATGTGTTAATCAGGCATTTTTGTTAGATATATAAAAAGCAGTTAAATATTAAATATGTACCAAATCTTTAGTATACCCTTTGTGCTAGTCATCTTTTGGAAGGCAGGGTTGAAGTAATCTGAGGGAGTAGGGGCTTCATCCAACCTAGAGTAGTTAGCAGCTGGTTAAGTGTGTGCTATGAGACTGCTGCAGATTCAACCTCTTTAAGAACAACTTAGTTAAACACATAATTGTATTTGTAATCATCAGTTTATTGATCTCTAACGATTGGCTAGACACTATGTTAAGCATTTTACATATATTATTGCATTTTAATTTTTCAACAACTGTGTGAGTTAAACACTATTACTATACCCATTAATATTTAAAGAAACTGGTACTCAGAGAAGTTTAGTAAGTTGTTCAAGGCCATATAGATAATAAGCAGTAGAATCATAATTTAACATCTGATGTATCTGAACTTAAGTTCACCTTATAGCAGAGCCTGTGAAAAAGACTTGGATCAAGGTAACTTATTTGGTATATGATTTTATTTTATTTTATTATTTTTTTTTCTTATACTTTAAGTTCTAGGGTACATGTGCATAACGTGTAGGTTTGTTACATATG
>NW_012117977.1:23543-60392 GCF_000951035.1 Colobus angolensis palliatus | reverse complement strand
TGAAACTGGATCCTTTCCTTACTCCTTATACAAAAGTTAATTCAAGATGGATTAGAGACTTAAATATGTTAGACCTAAAACCATAAAAACCCTAGAAGGAAACCTAGGTAGTACCATTCAGGACATAGGCATGGGCAAGGACTTCACGTTTAAAACACCAAAAGCAATGGCAGAATTGACAAATGGGATCTAATTAAACTAAAGAGCTTCTGCACAGCAAAAGAAACTACCATGATTAATTCAAGATGGATTAGAGACTTAAATGTTAGACCTAATACCATAAAAACCCTAGAAGAAACCCTAGGTAGTACCATTCAGGACATAGGCATGGGCAAGGACTTCACGTTTAAAACACCAAAAGCAACGGCAGCAAAAGCCAAAATTGAGAAATGGGATCTAATTAAACTAAAGAGCTTCTGCACAGCAAAAGAAACTACCATCAGAGTGAACAGGCAACCTACAGAATTGGTATATGATTTAAAAAACACAGTAAGATGGTAGAAAGAGTAAGACAAGAAAGAAGAAAAAGCTGACACAAGAGTGCATTTTTAAGTCACTACTATGAGCAGCAGGGGCTCAGTCATACTGAAACCTCCTGAGAAGCATACAAAATACCTTCCAGAATAATCTATCTGAAAAGATAGCTAGAAAATATATTAACTGACTCATCCTCCAGTAGTTAAGAGTTGTCCCTGGGAGCTGCATTTCTAGGCTGCAATTTTTCTAGGAACAAATTGGCTCCAGAGGCATGAGAGAAGGCCTTGGTGCACAAAGCAGAAAGACCTTAAGCTTTACAGGATTGAGGTAGGACAGCTGCCTGCAGAAAGTTGTCTGAACACCTGTAGAACTGTATGCCACAAAAGCAGCTGAAAGTAAAGATGGGCCAAGTGGCTTTGGCATGGGGCACCAGAAGCATCTGTTATGGAACTCTAAAGCTTGTGTTCTAAACCCTGATTCTATTTAAAAACAAGCTGTTCATTCTTTCTATTTGTTGTACCCATTTTATAATCCTCCTGGAAAAAGTTTCACTCTACATGTTTTCTAATACTTTCCCAATATATTAATTTAATTTTCCTCCAAATATTAATTGAACTCCTATGATGTTTCAGATGCCTTACAGTTTTCTGAAGGCCTAGAGACAAAATAAAACACAAATGTTTTGCTCTTAAGAAAATATTCATTTCAGTGATTATCTGACAATAAAGTGTGCATGCCTCAGTGAAAAATAACCACCATTACAGGACAAAGAACTAAAATGATTACTTAGACTGTGTGTGTGTGTGTGTGTGTGTGTGTGTGTGTGTGATATTCCAGTCTGTAAAGTCTCCATTTTCAAATTGTAAATGAAAACTGATTAGAGTCAGAGTTAGAATTTGTTGGAATGTATGTAAAGAATTTAAGAATCAAGTAAGAAGGCCGTTGAAAGTGGAGGTGGAAGATTGGGGGTAGGTAAAACCTATCAGCATGTCAAGCTGGTTTTCTCCTGACAGAATATGCAGAATTTGCTTGCCTTCACATTCCATAACCTTGAACTCTTCTTGACACAGCTATTAGAGCCAGGCCTTTGAGTAACCTGTCTCATAGCATTAGAACCCAATGTCTGATTTCCTGATGATGATCAGACCCTCAAAGTATATATATGATCGTGGGGTGAGTTTGTGTGCATGCATGCATGTCTTCCTGTCTATATTTTAAAGAATGAAAGACAGACATGGGTTAGATGTGCTTGAAATACTTAAACTGCTATTCACAGTATATTTTATTATTTAAGGTCCAATGGGGCAGAATCCCAGCAATGTATTCTTCACATTAGTTTGAAATACTATTTCAAAGCCTCACCAAGCTGCTCTGTTCTTATGAGTAAGCGGAGTAATTGGTTGTGTGATATGAAGAATGTTGGAGAAGAAACCCTCTTCCAAAGTTATCTGTTCTACCAAAGTCCTGCACTGTCTTAAAATTCACCGTTAGCCGTAACTCATTTTCCTACTAGTTTTCTTTGGGATGGTGACACTTAATCCCTTAATATGACATTTTGCTAAGAAAGACAGCATGATAAAATGATGAAAGTAGGGGATATAGATTCAGACTATGAATTTCAGTACCATTTACTGGGTAACGAGCAATTTATTCTCTCTAGGAAGATTATGTTTTTCAATCTTTGAAAAGAAAGTTGATCATTCTTACTAGTCAAAGGTAATGAGAGAATTAATGACATGTGTGTGAATATGCCTAGCAGAGTGCCTATACAGTAAGTACTCAATAAAAGCTAGTATTTTTTCCTTCATTCTATGAAAAGAAGGCTGAGAGTAGTGTAAGGGTTGCAGAAAGAGGGAGTAATAAGTCCAGAAATATGGAATTACTTTAAGACTGAGGGCTAATCCTGGATTTTAGCTCTTAGTAATGGCCAGTATGGTTGGAAGAAAAGGTAGATGTTTTTACAAAAGACATAGACTCAAAACCTTTTTCCTTTTTCTGCCTATTGCCTTTTTCTCTCTTAGTTCTGTGCCTCAGCTTCTCATCAAGATCAGGAGACTGTTAATTCAACTTAAGTTTTATGTAACATAGCAAGAATAATATAACCAGCTGAGCCTTGGAAGTTCTGTATAAACTGAAGGAAGGTGCAATTATACTCAGGAAGAACACCCAACAGTTCAGTAGCAGATTGTTGCACTCCCTTCCCCCAACCACTACCTTTCCTCTGTAGGCTTGAGATGTATGTTCATTTAAGAAAAGGTCAGGAAATAAAGCTTCAAAATTTTGGTCGGACAACTCCAATTAACTCTCCAGGACCAGACACCCTGCTCCTCATTATGCTGAGCAGTCATCAGAGTTCTCTGAGGTGAGGGCATACTAATGCACTTGACGGGATTCTCTGAGTCAGTTCAGGCTTGCAATAGAAAGATAAGGGCAACAGAAACAACATGAATTAATTTTAGCCATCAGGGGTGAAGGGATCTTTATAAACAAAAAGAAGAAATCCCATTATTTAAAAAGGTGGCGGCTGAAACAATATCATGGCCTAAGCTATTGAAGCTTTGATTAAAATGTATTTATGCCTTATAAGACATGAAGTAAGTCACAGGCAATTTGGAAAAAAATACAATTTTATTTTTAGGGATAGGAAACTGAGACAAGAAGTAGGTTTTCTAACTGAAATTTTCTATTAAGTTTCTTTTTGATTTTGAGAATGGCATTTTTTTTTTTTTATTTTGGATATAATAGAGTTGATAAAAAAGAATTGTAGATTGGAAATTAGCATTCAGATGATCTGGGTGCTAATCCCTAATCTGCTCATGTTCAGCTTTATAAACTTGAGCAAATAATTTAATCTTTGTATTAAAATAAATATATTTAGAACAGATGACCTCTAAAGTCCTTTTTATGTCTAGCATTCTATAATTCTCTCTCAGTCAAGAAAGTTACTAGTCAAAATGAGATTGTATATGCATTTGCAATATATTATCAGAAATTCCAGAGCTAAAGGAAACCCTAGAGTTAATCTTTTCTGAATATATTATGCTTCATTGACCTTAAAATATATTCAAAGAGATTTGCAATTTATCTATAAACTAGGCCAATTAAAATTTTAAGAAGGAAAAGCAAAATCCATTAGAAGGAAGAGATGTATATGTTCAGAACCCATCGATGTATTAATGCCAAAGTTTGAACATGAAATTTGGTTTTGAGCAGCCTGGTAGCCAAGGGAAAAAGTGAACTAAATTGTGTTATATTTATCTCATTACCACATAGAATGAAATACAAAACTTGGTCTTGAAAACGAAAGTTTTTTGACCCTAGCATTAAAATTCTATAAGGATCCTTATATATGGGACCATGGATAACATCACACAATGAAAAAATCTCTCTTAAAAAGTCTTGGAAACACATAAATCTGTTTCCTCATGTTAGTGTTCTCATCTGAAAGTTACAGATGATTATAAAAAATCAATAGATATAGATCTAGAAATAGGCATGTATCTGGAAATGGAGATATTCTTTATCAAAGATGGAGAATCGATTAGCTAACCTCAGGGGTGGGTCAAGTGCCTCAAATAATATTCTCAGGACTAAATCTTTTCTCTTTTCATCTGAGTTGGCTTCATTGTCAGGCAAGAGTGGCCACTGGCAACTCTAGGTTCACATTCACTATGTAGTCAATGATTCCAGAGAAGACAACCTCTTTCCCAAGAGTCTAGGCAAAGTCCTGAACATAAATTTCATTAGTCAGGCTTATATTATGTGCCCATCACTGCAGCGAGGGTAAAGAAATGCTTTCATTAGCCAGGTATGGGTCAAGTGTACATCTCTGAAAGAAAGCTAGAGACGTAGGACAGAGGAAGAAACTGCTAGATATCAATTACAGTCAAATCATTCACAAAGTTGCTTGGTGAGCAGGAAATGATGGTAAGGAAATTTAATAGAAATGAAATGTTCAATGTAGCAAGATAAGATAGATTAATATATTCATTTCATCACAGAAATACCCTTACCAATTAGATGAGAGTTCTCATAGTTCAATGACCAAAGTTCCTTCTTCTCTAGAAAATTAGTATTTCCCCCCCTACTAAATATTTTTCTATGCTTCCTGACTGCCAAACTCTCTCTTGATTGACAGCCATCCATTAGATATATTAATACATTCAAAAAATGTATAAGCTCTTGTTTTCCTGGGAGTCTTTAGTAGACTGTGTATATTTTCTCTGATCCATTAGGTGTTTGTTCTTTTGTTTAATTCTGAGAGGGCAAAAATCCACTTTATTGGTTTCTTAATCAAAAGAAAAAATATCAAACATAGAATATCTGGCTTAGAATAAAACTGCCTCTGAATGTACCTATATATTCCAATACAGTTTGATCATTAAACAGGATGGTTTACTACATTGATTATATTTACAAAATTTCCTAATCTGTTAAACCAATACTATGTATCAGAGTCTGCCTTAGTGTCATTGGTCAGTTTAAAGATGAATGGAATGTGATCCCTCTTTTAAAATTTATTGAGAGAGAAGCATTTTATGCAAGTCACGTAGAGGATGCATAATGGAATAGGGGTAATAGAGGGAGATTTTAAAATAAAAAAATCAGCACTATGGTATAGAGATATTGTTTCAAACTACATGTCAATGGTATGTTTTTGACTTGCAGTGTGTAGCACAGGTCTGAGGTCTGTTTATCAAATACTTCCTTATCATATGATTTTATTGCTATAGATATTCCACTTGCAACTTTTTAAAATAAAGCATCTTTTATATACTCTTATTACAAAAGCCTTGTTTGTATATTACATGAAAGCCAGAAAATACAAACTAAAGACCACTTTCCTAAGAAAACCTACATAGTTCCTCTAACGTAGTGGAAACTTAATCACATTAAATTATTTTATATGTCAATACGTATGCATTTCTGTATTTGTGTGTGTGTGTACACACACAAAGAAATTCTCTCACAAGATACATGCATTTTGTAACCTGCTTTTTTGCATATTTAGGAATACGTAGAGTTTGTATTTGACACACATAACACTTGCATTAGTATTCTCATTTCTGATAAGGAACATCTGATGTTTGATGTAGAAATTTTCAGTCTTTGGCACAAAGTTTTATTTTATCTTTATTTAATATTTTTGTTTAGCACTTTCTTCCTGGGTTTGTTTTGTCAGCCCTTTATAAATTTAAGGATGTTGTTTGTTTTTTCTTCATCACCACCATCATCATTATCAATAATATATACTGAATGTTTATTACATGTCAGCTACTTCTAAAAGTTTCACATGGATGCTCATTTAATACTTTAAAATTAGCTTTAAGGTAGTCACTATAATTAATCAATTTTATAAATGAAGTGATTCCAGAAATGTTTAAATGCTTACAGGAAGTATGTGTTATTTTCTAGTCTCAACCACTCTTGATATGGTTTATCCTATTGCAAAAAAGCAATGATTGCCCTTTTTCTTCAAGCTAAGTTGATTTAAAAGTAAAAGCATTAATTGTAGGTCATTTTAAAACAGTCGTTTTAAAATGATGAAAGATGCATTCCACAGTGATAACAAATATCTTCACAAAATAATTATCAAAAGATAATATAATGAATTATCAAAAATGTGAAATATGTGAAATATTTGATAATTCACATATTTGTAAAGCATGGGCATATAGTAATTAAGGGCATGTAATCTGAAACTAGATATCCTGGGTTTAAATCCTGTTTCTACCACCAATTAGCTGAGTGATGTTAACCAAATTATTTATCCTCCATTTTCACTGATTTTCTCATCTGTAAAAGGAGATAGTAAACATATCTACCTCACAGTATTGTTGTAAGGATTAAGCGAGTTATTACATGTAAAGCACTTAGGATGGTTTCTAAAATATTGTGAGAGCTTAGAGTTTACAATTATAAACTGCTGAAAATATGAAGAGAGATAGAAATAGAAGTGTTTCTACCAATAAATTTCCGTCTATGAGAGAGCAAGTAGATACTAAGGATAAATATTTTCTGAATAACACAATAAGTGTGATATAATTAGACATATTCAATTTTATATTCTGAAAATCAAGAAGTATTTTTAACGTCAGCACCTGTGATAGGCAGAATGGATTCACAAAGATGTCTATACCCTAACCCTTGGAAGTGGTGAATATGTTATTTTACCTGGTGGAAGAGACAGATAAAGGTAAGGCATGCACTTTAAGATAGGAAGATTATCCTGGATTATACAGGTGGGTTCAACCTAATCATGTGAACCCTTTAACGTGGAGAACATTCTCTGACTGGTATCAGAAAGATGCAATAGAAGAACCAGAGAGATTCACAGAAGTTAGAGAAATTTGAGGGATGAGAAGGAATTGACAAAATCATTGTTGGTTTAGAGGTGGAGGAGGTCATGTGACATGAATGACAATCAGCAGGAAATTGAGAACCTCAATCTTACAATTGCAAGGAATTAAGTTTTGCCAACAATCTAAATGAGCCTGGAAGTGAATTTTTCCTACATCCTTTCGATAAAAGCCCTGCCTGACTAACATCTTTATTTTGACTCTATGAAACCCTAAACAGAGAACTAGTTGAGCCACCTGTGCTTGGAAACTGTGAGATAATTAATTTATGTGTTAAGCTGCTAAATTTGTAATAATTTGTTGCACAGCAACAGTAGAATATGGAAATCTAATATGGCACCACATTACTTTTATAAAAAGTGCATAGATTACAAAGCAAACCTCAAAGAATCCCCTAGAGGGGCAGAGCAACATGGCTGAATAGAAGCCTCCACCAAATGCCTTCCCCAAAGGAAAACAAAACTGAAAAACTATCCACACAGAAAGCACTTTTATAAGCACGAAAAATCAAGTGAGTGATCACAGTATCTGATTTTAATGACATATCACTGAAAGAGGAACTGAAGATGGTAAGAAAGACAGTTGTAAATCACCTGCATCATCCTTCCCCCATTTCCCAGCAGCGGCCACGTGGCGTGGAGAGAGAATCTGTGCACTTCAAGGAGGGAAAGCACAATGATTATGGGACTTTGCATTGGAACTCAGTGCTGCCCTGTCACAGCAGAAAGCAACACTGGGCAGAGCTTAGCTGGTACTCATGGAGGGAGCATTGAGACCAGCCCTAGATAGAACCTGGGTTCTGAAAGCCTTGCAACTGTGGGCAAAAGTACTCCGGGATCCTAAATAAACTTGACAGGTCATCTAGGCCACACAGACTGCAATTCCTGGGCAAGTTCTGGTGCTGCACTGGGCACAGAGCCAGTAGACTTGGGGGACACATAACCTAGTGTGACACCAGCCAAGGCAGCTGAGGACTGCCTGCACTACCCTTCCCCCAACCCCAGGCAGTGCATTTTGAAGCTCTGGGACAGACTCCTTCCTTTTGTTTGGGGAAAGGAGAAGAAAGAGTAAAGAGGACTTTGATTAGCAACTTGGATACCAGATCAGCCGCAGTAGGACAGAGCATCAGGCAGAGTCTTGAGGCCCTCATTCTAGGCCTAGATCCTGGGTGACATTCCCAGACATAGCCTGGGCCAGAAGGGAACCCTCTGCATTGAAGGGAAGGACCCAATCTGGGAAGAATTTATCACTTACTGACTAAAGAGTCCTTGGGCTCTGAACAATTAGAAGTGGTTGCCAGGCAGTAGTTGCTGTGGGGCTTGAGTAAGACCCAGACATATGCTGGCTTGAGATATGACTCAGGACATTCTCAGCTGTGTGCCTATGGGAAGAGATTCCTTCTATTTGAGAACAGGAAAAGGAAGTATAAAGGTGACTTTGTCTTGCACCTTAGGTACCAGCTTGGCCACAGTAGGGAAGAGCAGCAAGCAAGCACTCAGGGTCCTTGATTCCAGGCCTTGGTTCTGGATGGCATTTCTGGATACACCCCTGGACCAGAGGGGAGCCTGTTGTCCTGAAAGGAGAGACTCAGGGGTGACAGCACTCACCACAAGCTGACTGAAGAGCCCTTAGCCCTTGAGGGAACATGGACAGTAGCCAGACAGTACTTGCTATGCAACTAGGGTGGTTATGGCCATGGAGAGACTCTTCTGCATGTGGAAAAGGGAAGGAAGCATGGGAAGGACCTTATCACAGGAGAATAGAGTACCAGGTAGATTCCTAGGATTCTGGACTCCAGATGCTGACTCCTGGATCTCTGGCATGTCTAGACCCATGCAGGGCTGGCAGAAACTCACTGTCCTAAAAGGAAGGGCACAGTATTTCTGGCTTCACCATCTGTGGTTACCACAGTCCTTGATTGAGACCCAGTGCATAGCTGGCTCCAGATTTGACACACATTTACAGTGGTGGTGGCCACAGGATTGCTACAGTCACTTCTTCCTCAGCTCCACACAGCTCAGCAGAGAGAGAGAGAGAGAGAGAGAGAGAGAGAGAGAGAGAGAGAGAGACTCCATTTATTAATATTTGGAAGAAAGTAAGGGAAGAGGAAAATTATCTCTACCTGATAATCTGTGGAATTCTTCCAGATCTTACCTAAAACCACAAGGGTCATAATTCATGAGTCTGCAAGGACCACAGCTTTACTGAGCTTGGGGTGCCCCCTAATGTAGATACAAATTCGGTGACCAAAATCTTAGATCACAACACTGAAGTCCTTTTCAAATACATAGAAAGACTTCCCAAGAAGGATGGGGACAAAACAAGCCTGGACTGCAAAGGCTGCAATACGTACCTAACTCTTCAGTGCCCAGACAACGATGAACAGCCACAGACATCAAGACTATCCAAGAAAACATGACCTAACCAAACAAACTAAATAAGGGACCAGGGACAAATCCCAGAGAGAAAGATATATGTGACCTTTCAGACACATAATTCAAAAATAGCTGTGTTGAGGAAACTTGATGAGATTCAGCATAACTCAGAGAAGAAATTCAGAATCCCAGAAGAGAAATTTAACAAAGAGATTGAAATAATTAAAAAGAATTGAACAGAAATTCTGGAGTGAAAATGCATTTGACATAGAGAAGAATGCATTAGAGTCTCTTAACAGAAGAATTCATCAAACATAAGAAAGAATTAGTGAGCTTGAAAATAGACCATTTGAAAACACAGTCAGAAGAGACAAAAGAAAAAAGAATAAAAAGCAATGAAACACACCAAAAGATCTACAAAATAGTTTCAAAAGAACAAATGTAGGAATTATTGGCCTTAAAGAGGATGTAGAGAGAGATAGGGGTAGAAAGTTTATTCAAAGGAATGAGAACAGAGAACTTTCCAAATCTACAGAAAAATATCAATTTTTTTTTTTTTTTTTTTTTGAGACGGAGTCTTGCTCTGTCGCCCAGGCTGGAGTGCATTGGCCGGATCTCAGCTCACTGCAAGCTCCACCTCCTGGGTTTATGCCATTCTCCTGCCTCAGCCTCCCGAGTAGCTGGGACTACAGGCGCCCGCCACCTCGCCCGGCTAGTTTTTTGTATTTTTTTTTAGTAGAGACAGGGTTTCACCGTGTTAGCCAGGATGGTCTCGATCTCCTGACCTTGTGATCCGCCCGTCTCGGCCTCCTAAAGTGCTGGGATTACAGGCTTGAGCCACCACGCCTGGCCAATATCAATATTTAAGTAGAAAAAGGTTATAGAATACAAGCAAATTTAACCCAAAAAAGACTACCTCAAGGCACTTAATAATCAAACTCACAAAGGTCAAGAATAAAGAACCCTAAAAGCAGCAAGAAAAATAAACCAATAACATACAATGGAGCTCTCTAATACGTCTTGCAGCAGAGTTTTCCGTGGAAACTTTATAGGCCAGAAGAGAGTGGCATGACATATTCACAGTACTGAAGGAAAAAAAAAAAAAAGAATTTTTAATGTAGAATAGTATATCCAGTGAAAATATCCTTAAAACATGGAAGAGGAATAAAAAGTTTCCTAACAAAAAAAAAGTTGGGAGATATCATTAACACCAGACCTGTCCTGCAAAAAATGCTAAAGGGAATTCCTCAAGCTGAAAGAAGAAGATTAAGTGAGCAATAAGAAATCACTGGTAATAGTAAGTACAGAGAACATCACAGAATATTGTAACACTATAATTGTGGTGCAGGTTATAATACTCATATCTTGAGTAGAAAGACTAAAAGATGAAATGATCACACTAGTAACTACAACAACTTTAAAAAACATAGATGGTACAATGAGATTGCATTAGTTCATTCTCACATTTCTATAAGGAAATACCTGACACTGGGTAATTTATAAAGATAAGAAGTTTAATTAGCTCGTGGTTCTGGAGGCTGTACAGGACGCATAATTCTGGCATCTGCTTGACTTCTGAGGAGGCTTCGGGAATCTACAATCATGGTGGAAGGTGAAGAAGGACTAGGTATCCCACATGGCTGGAGCAGGGGCAACAGAAGTGTGGGGTGAGGTGCTATACACTTTTGAATGACAGATATCATGAGAACTCACTATCATGAAGACAGTACTGGGGGGATGGAGCTAACGCATTCAAGAGAAACCCACTTCCATGATACAATCATATCCCACAAAGCCCCACCTTCAACATTGGAGAGTAGAATTCAACATAAGACTTAGGTGGGAACACATATCCAAACTATATCAAAGATAAAGATAGAAACAACAAAATGTTAAAAAGTGAAGACAAAGTTAATGTGTAGAGTTTGAATTAGTTGTATCATTGTTTGTGCAATCTCTGTTGTCAATAGTTTAAAATATTTGGTTGTAAGGTATTATTTACATGCTTCATGGTAACTGAAAAATATCATATACTGGATATACAAAAAAGTAAAGCAAAAATATGAAACATACAACCAGAGAAAATTATCTTCACTAAAAGAAAGTCAGGAAGGAAGAAAAGGAGGAAGAGAAGACCACGAAATAACCAAAAACAAATTACAAAATGGAAGAAGTGCTTACTTGTCAATAAATAACATTGAATGTAAATGAGCTAAACTCTCCAATCAAAAGACATACAGTGGCTGAATGGATAAAAAAAGACTCAAGAATATGTTTCCTACAATAAATACACTTTACCTATAAAGACCACACATAAACTGAAAGTGAAGGGATGAATATTTTTAATGAAATTATATTAAGTACATTCTCTGACCACAGTGGAAATAATAATCAATACCAAGAAGAATTTTGAAAACTATACAAACACATGGAAATTAATATGCCCCTGAGTGACCAGTGGGTCTTTCTTGAAACAAATGATAATGAAAACACAACATACAAAAACCTATTGGATACAATGAAAAGCAGTACAAAGAGGAAAGTTTATAAATGCCTACATCAAAAAGAAGAAAATTGTCAAACAACATAATGATGCATCTTAAACAGCTATAAAAGCAAGAGCAAACCAAACCCAAAATTAGTACAAGAGAAGAAATAATAAAGATGAGAGCAGAAATCAATGAAATAAAGAAAACAGTAAAATAAATCAATGACATGAAAAGTTTATTATTTGAAAAGATGAAACTGGCAAACCTTTAGCCAGACTAAGATTAAAAAAAAAAAAAAAAAGAAGAAGACTCAGAATCAGAGATTGAAGAGCAGATATGATGGTCAACACCACAGAAATCCAAAGCAGTATTAGGGGCTACTATGAGCAGCTATATGCCAATAAATCTGAAAACCTAGAAGAATAAATTCCCAGGCACATACAACTTACCAGGGTTGAATTGTGAAAAAATGAAAACTTTGACAAACTAATAACATAAAGAGAGCGAAGCTGTAATAAAAAGACTCCCCACAAAGAAACGCGTGGGACACAGTGGTTTTACTGCTAAATTTTACCAAACATTTAAACAAGAACTAATACCAATACTACTCTAACTATTCTGAAAAATAGAGTATGAGGAAATATTTCCAAACTCATTCTATCAAGTCAGTATTCCCCAGTATCAAATCCTGACACACATACATCAAAAAAAGAAAACTACAGGCCAATATTCCTGATGAACATTGATACAAAAATCTTCAAGAAAATTCTAGTGAACTGAATTCAACAACATATTAAAAAGATCACTCATCATGACTAATATAGTTTGGATATGTGTCATCACCCATATCTCATGTTGAATCGTAATTGTAATCTCCAGTGTTGGAGGTAGGGCGTGGTGGGAGATAATTGGATCATGCGGATGGATTTCTCATGAATGGTTTAGCACCGTCTTCTTATTGCTGTTCTCATGGTAGTGAATTCTCACAAGATCTGGTTGTTTAAAGGTGTGTAGCACCTCCCACTTTTATCTCTAGTGCTCCAGCTTTCACTATGTGACATGTGAGCTCCTGCTTTGCCTTCTGGCATGAGTGGAAGCTTCCAGAGACCTCTCTAGAAGCAGATGCCACTATGCTTCCTGTATAGCCTTTCTCATGAACCATGAGCCAACAAAAACGTGTTCCTTATAAATTATTCAGTCTCAGGTGTTTCTTTATAGCATCGCAAGAACAAACTAATACAGACAATTTGGTACCTAGGAGTGAGGTATTGCTATGAAGGTACCTCAAAATGTGGAAGCAGCTTTGGAACAGGATAATAGGAAGAGGCTGGAAGACTTTGGAGGCTTCAGGAGAAGAGAGGAAGATAAAGGAAAGTTTGGAACATCTTAGAGACTGGTGTTGTGACCAAAATGCAGATTGTGATATGGACAATGAAGTCCAGGCTGAGGTGGTCTCAGATGTGGGAACTGGAGCAAAGGTCATTGTTTGTTATGCCTTAGCAAAGAACTTATCTGCCCTGTGCCCCTGCCCCAGGGATTTGTGAAACTTTAAACTTGAGAGTGATGATTTAGGATATCTAGTGGAAAAAATTTCCAAGTAGCAAAGTGTTCAAGATTTGGCATGGCTGTTTCTAACAACCTAAGCTCATATGTGGGAGCAAAGAAATTACTTAAAGCTTAAAGAAATTTCTCTCTCTCTCTCTCTCTCTCTCTCTCATGCTCCTGGTTTCAGCAAGTGACTTGCAAGCTCTTGCTTCACCTTTGGCCATGATTGGAAGCTTCCTGAGGCCTCCACAGAAGCAGATAACAGCATGTTTCCCATACAGCCTGCAGAACCCTGAGCCAATAAAACTTCTTTTCTTATAAATTACTCAGTCTCAGTGGTTATATATATATATATATATATATACACACACCAATGAGAGAACAGACTAATACAATGACCAAGCAGAATTTATACTAGGGATACAGAGATAATTTAATGTATACAAAGTGATTATTGTGATACAGAATGGAGGACAGAAAACATATGATAATTTCAATTGATGCTGAAAAAGTGTTTCATAAAATTCAACATCCCTTCATGAAGGGGAGTATAGAAGGAACATACCTCAACATAATGGTCATATGTGATAGACCCATAGCTACCATCATACTGAAAGGGGAAAAACTGAAAGTCTTTCCTCTAAGATCTGGATTGTGACAAAGATGCCCATTGTCATTACTGTTATTCAGCATTTTACTGGAAGACCTGGCTAGAGCAATCAGAGGAAAAAAATGAAATAGCATCCAAATTTAAAAGGAAGAACTCAAGTTATCATTGCAGATGATATAATCTTGTACTTGAAAAATCCTGAAGACTCCACGTACACACACACACACACACACACACAAAACTACTATAATTGATAAACAAATTTACTAAAGTTGCAGGATACAAAATCAACATAGAAAAATCAGTAGCAGTTCTATATGCCAACAGCTAACAATCTGAAAAAGAAATCAAGAAAGTAATCTCATTTACAATAGGAACAAATAAAATACAATACCAAGGAATTAACTAAAGAAGTGAAAGATCTCTACAATGAAAACTATGAAACAGTAATTCAAGACATTGAAGAGGACACAAAACAAAATATATTTCATGTTCATGGATTGGAAGAATTGGTATTGTTACAATGTTCATAAAACTTGTATTAGTCTGTTCTTGCATTGCTATAAAGAAATATCTAAGACTGGGTAATTTATTTAACAATAGGTTTAATTGGCTCATGGTTCTGCAGACCTTATAGAAAGCATGATGCCGTTATTTGCTGTTTCTGGGGAGGCCTCAAGAAGCTTACAGTCATGGGGGGAAGCAAAGGGGGAGCAGGCACATCACATGGCAAGAGCAGAAGAAAGAGAGGGGAGAGATGCCACACGCTTTTAAACAACCAGATGTTTTCTGAACTGAGTGAGCTCAGTCACCAAGGGGTTCATACCAAACCATTCAAGAGGTATCCATCTCTATGATCCAAATACCTCCCACCAGGCCCCACTTCTAATACTGGGGATTACAGTTCAACATGAGATTTGGATGAGGATGAATATACAAACTATATCACTACCCAAAGCAATCTACAGATTCAATTTGATTCCTATGAAAATACCAATAATATTCTTTACAGAAATAGAAAAATTAATCCTGAAATTTATATGGAACCAGAACAGACTCATAATGGCCAAAACCATCTTGGACAAAAGGAATAAAACTGGAGGAATCACAGTCATTGACTTCAAATGACAATACAGAGCTATAGTAACCTAAAGAACATGGTACTGCATAAAAACAGAAACATAGACCAATAGATCAGAATAGAGAACCCAGAAAGAAATCCTGACATCTACAATGAACTCATTTTTGATGAAGGTGTCAAGAACATACATTGGGGAAATGATAATCTCTTCAATAAATGGGGCTGGGAAAACTGCATATGTATATGGAAAAGAATGAAACTAGACTGCTGTCTCCTGCCATATACTAAAATCAAATCAAAATGGATCAAATAATTAAATTTAAGACCTAAAACTATGAAACTGCTTAAAAGGAAACTTTGGGGAAATGCTTCAGGACGTCGATCTGGGCAATTTTTTCTTCAATAATATCCCACAAGCACAGGCAACCAAAGCAAAAATAAACAAATGGGATCATGTCAAGTTAAAAAGCTTTTTCACAGCAAAGAAAACAATCCACAAAGATACAACCAACAGAATGGGAAAAATATTTGCCAACTATCCATCTGACAAGAGATTAATAACCAGAATATATAAGGAGCTCAAACTACTCAATAGGAAAAAAATCTAATAATCTGATTAAAAATGGGCAAAATATCTGAATGATTGTTTCTCAAAAGAAGGCATACAAAAGGCAAACTAAAAATACAGCTACCATATGATCCGACAATATCAAAAGGATATCTTCACTCTCATATTTGTTGTAACTGTGTTCACAATAGCTAAGATTTGGAAGCAACGTAAGTGTACATCAGTGGATGAGTGGATAAAGAAAATGTGGTAGATATACACAATGGAATATTATTCAGCCATAAAAAAGAATGAGATTCTGTCATTTGCAACAACATGGATGGAACTGGATGTCATTATGTTAAGTGAAATAAGCCAGGCACAGAAAGACAAACATCACGTGTTCTCACTTATTTGCTGGATCTAAAAAATAAAACAGTTGAATTCATGGAGATACAAAGTAGAATGATGGTTACCAGAGGCTGGGAATAACAGTAGGTTAGGAGTAAATGGGGATATTTAGTGGGTACTTTTAAACACAAAGGATAAATGCTTGAGGTGATGGATACTTCATTTACCCTAATATGATTATTATGCATAGTATGCCTGTATCAAAATATCTCACACCTATGATGCACCCACATAAGTTAAATATTTTAAAAAGTTTAAAAAGAATCTGCCAGAATACATACATTATGAATCATGTTCCATAACACAAAGCAATAAAACTACAAATGAATGAAAATAAAGATGCAGAAAACCAAATTACTTAAAAATGTTAATAAACTATTTTCCTAAATGAAAGTATACAAAGTGGAAAGCCAAACCCTATTTACAGAGAATTGGAAAAGTGTGGTTCATAAGGAATGAGAATGCTACAAGCTAGAACATTTGAGATAGGCAAAAGGTGTATTAAAAAGCGAATTAAAATCCCTAAACATCTTCATGAGAGGATCAAAAAGTGAATCAATATTGTAACTTAAGAAGGTGGAAAGATAATACGTAAGTAGATCTATGCTACAGACGAAGCTGTTAGTCAAAATAACATGAAAAAATAAATTTTAAAAGCAGAAAAAATAAACAGTAACAGTTTGTAAATAAATATTAAAAAAGATAAATCACTAATTTTGATAATAAACAAGGAAGGGCAAAAGTAGACAAATATACTGTGATAAGAATACCAAAAAGAGGAAATAATAACAGATAAACAAGTTTTAAGACAATATATATCACTTTGCTAATGAATTTGAAATGTTTTTCTATGCAATATTAATTTCTAAAATTGACTGGACAAAAGGTCAAAATCCAAGAAAACAATAGCTTAGGAAAAAAAATGAGAAAATCATTGAAAAATTCAGTCCAGATAATTTCACTGAAAATTTCTTTCACACTTTCAATTAGAAAATATTTCTGATGTAGTTTATGTTGTATTACATCATAGAGTAAAACGGGGAGTTTTTTTTTACAGAACCAACAGCAGACTGATAAAACATGAAAGAGTTTAAAAAATGGTGACAAAACTTTACTTTTGAATACAGATGGGAAAATCAGAAGTTTGTAATTAATATATAGAAACCAAGAGTAAAATAAAAGAATAATAAAACATGAGCAAATAGATTTTTTCCAGAGATGCAAGATAAGTATTAGAAAATCTGATGACATTTGCAACAGTAATAATAAGTCCAAAAAGAAAAATAAAGCATATAATCATGACAGATGTTAAAAAAGAAAAAAAAAGCAGTATTTATTAATGATGAAAAGTACAGATTTGCTTTATTAAAGTAGCAGCCAGAATGATATTTAATAGTCAAGCACTACAGTCATTTCTATTATAATCAGGAATAAGACAATAGTCTCAAAAACCATTAGTATTGTGTAAATCACTCTTATATAATTTTTTTTTAATTTCTCCTGAAGCAATAATACAAAATAATGAATCCAAAAGTGTAAATATGATTAAGTAAAGTGGCAAAATTACCATTATTTACTCATGATTTTATATCTAGAAAAAACAGGAAGAATTTCTAAACCAAACAAAATAAGAAGCAATATGAGCATTGAGTAAAATAGTAGGCTACTGCTATGGACTGAATTATTTCCCCTCCACATTTACATGTTGAGGGCCCTAATCCCCAATGTGACTATATTTGGAAACAGGGTCTATAAGAAGGAAATTAAGGCTAAATAAACTAATAAGTGTGAGGCCCTGATATAATCAGATAAGCTTCCTTAAAAGAAGAGATGCTAGTGAGTTCATTCTCACTCTATCTCTGCACATAAACATAAACAGAGAAGTCAAGTGAGCACATAATAAGATTGCAGACACCTGCAAGGCAAGAGAAGAACTTTTAGAATAAAACCTAACTTGTCAATACCTTCATCTTGGACTTCCAAGCCTCCAGAACTGTGAAAAAGACATTTCTATTGTTTAAGTAACCCAGTCTATCATATTTGTTATGGAAGCCTGAGATGGCTAATACAGCTACCAATTTTAGGCAAAATGGGTAAGAATTTCACATAGCAGGTGCATGATTGCATATTATATTTATATTAATCTTTTATATATGTTATATATATAAAATTTTGTGTCTTGGAAATATTTTAATATATATTTTAAAAGAGACAATGTAAGTTGGATAAATACTTGTGAAATAAGTAAAATCAGATTTAAATTACTATAATTTTTTACAATTAGATAAAATGTGCAAATAAAATATAGAAGAGTTATATGTGTACACACACAAAATCAGATCCCATTCATAATAGAAACAAAAACATTAACAAACATGGGATAGACAACAAATAAATAGAACCTATAAGACAAAGCTATAAAACATAAATGAGGGACGTATAAAAGACTTGAATAAATGTGGAGATGTACTTCTTTCTCTGATTGTAAATATTTTAGTTCCCCCTAGATTAATTAATACTAGTTTTGAAAATCCCAATAAAAATTCCAGTGGGGCACTTTTGTAATTTGGAAAATGATTTAATGTTTATCTGAAAGAGTAAACATATGACAATAGCCAGAAAATTTCTGAATAAAGGAAGCAGGAAAGGCATTGCCTTACCAGATTTCAAAGCCTATCATAAAACTATCCAGAAATTGAAACTGCATTGCTGGCCTAAAAATGGAACGGATTGGAGACTTAAGACAGGTTATTAAGTACGTTAAGAATTCAGTAGCCAGTGAAATTTACCATCACAAATCTACAGTTCAAAATAATGATTAAGAATGATTTTTAGAGACAAGCAGTCTTGAGTTCAAATCCCCGATCCGTCATTTATTAGCTGTGTGTACCTTCATTAATTTCCTCAACCTGTTTGAATATGAGTTTCATCATCTGTATAATAGGACAGTAATACTTACATCATAATTAAATAATGTATGTGCCTGATACAATTTACATATAGTAATACATAATTTACATACAGTAAATCCTCAATAAATGGTAGTTTCTGGATCCTTGTCTCACTCCTTGCAATCAATATAAATTGCAGGCGGATCGAAAGTTCACATATGTAGAAAATAAGGAAAATAGAATAAAAATATAGGTGAATGGAAATAGAATTATATTTTTAGGTAGCTACTTATAAGTGTGATGAAGAAACTGAAAATCATGAAGAAAAAATAGTATATTTGTTATATAAGAAATAAAAAGTTCTGTATAAAGAAAATTAAATTACCATAATAAGTTGAATGACAGCAACATTATTGGGGAAAGGACATGCAATATATATGTCAATATGATTAATTTTATGTGAATCTTTACGTTTTAATGATTAGTTATTTGTGTTCTGTATGTATGCTGTCTTGGTTTTAATAAATTATTTTCTGTAAATATTCGTTAGCAATGAGTGGTCCTATATTTGTAGAAGACTTGGAATGAAGCTGAAGCAATTGAAACATGGGTCTTGTTTGCTAGATGAAATTATTTCCAGTTGCAGAGGGATGATGCTATTTCTGTGTTTGTCTGATGTCTTTATTAATGACTTTGAAAAGTGGTTAAATGACATGTTAATTAAATTTGAAGTGATAGTAAAGGAGAAAGCGTTGTGAACATCATTGAGATTCCAACAATAACCTGTTTGGGAGGGGTTAAGGATGTAAGCAAACTAGAAAGCCAGATTTAACCTATCAAATAAAAGCAATCGTGCAGGGAAAATGATCAAAAATAGATATGTTAGTCTAAGGAGAGTACTGACTGGAAATCAGCCATGCTGCGAGCATTTGGCAGTCACTAGAATAGAATTAGGCTAAATAAAATTCTCAAGCAATGAGAAGATTCACACTGAATTTTTAACTTCTTTTGAAAAAAATGCATTTTACTTTGAAGTGTTGTTCTAAGTGTTGGTGTAGCCCACAAACAAAGGACCATAGGCATTAGGGATAGATCTTGTGATTAGAAAAATGTCCGTATCTGCTGCTGAAGTAAAAAAAAAAAAAAAATTCTCTACAGCCTAGATGAAATTAGTTATGTGAAGAAAACTTGATGAGCAATATCTTAGAGAGTGTTTTGGAAAAAGGTAAATGATTAGATTAATCTGCATGTTAAAGTCACTATTTCCACTTACTTCAGAACCACCTGGAATGCTTTTTAAAATGCAGATTTCTGGGCTCTAGCACAGACCAACTGAAGCAGAATTCCTGGATGCCAGTACACGTAATCTGCATTTTAAAGAAAGATTGTTTTCTTTCTTTTTACATAATAACTCTTGGGAACCATTGCTTTGTGTTATCTGTACAAAATTCCACTAAAATATGATGAATGGAAAATAACAAAATGGGAACTCTATCATGCTATGGAAAGCTTTTTTAATGACTTAGAATACAGTGGCACTGATTATTAGGAGTTAGCCAACCCCACACAAAAGAGAAGCATAAAATCATCAAGATTATTTGTGTACAGCCTCACAAATTGGATAGTACACAACTCCATGGTGAATTATTCACATAGATTACTGTGTGAATGGCACCCCCTAGAGTTGTGCAGTGCAGATCTTAGTACATACAGATGTTCCCAGTTAGCGCTAGCATAATTATATTTTGGAGCAGGGTAGTTCATTAATCTCTATCACACTCAAAAGATTTATGTTTTCCATGGTTCGGTTCACCAGACATTACAAATTTGGCATTCAAGGTGCCTTGACGTTGAGATAAGGAAAGTTACTAGAAATAAGACTATACCCTATTATAATACAGTCACATTTTCATTCATAAATCAGTCTCCTGTTGTTTAGACTTGAGTGAATCATAGTTTTATTACCTACAGAGTTGAGCTCCGGAACTTGGACCAAGAAAAATTCCACTAAAGCTATTGATCTAATGAAAGCCACCCTGAAACTATCAGCCAGCTTTACCCTTATTATGACTATAGCTGCCATACTGTCATATTACATATTTTCTGTAGTAAAGGAAAGCAAAATTAGTTATAAGTAACTAAGAAAAGACAGAAATAGCTTGATGAGCTATAGATTCCATTTAGAGTATTTTCCCTCACATGCGATTTTTTAAATTTTATTTTTATTTTTTATTTTTTATTTTTTTGCACCTGCAACCAGATTGTAACCTTGAGAAGAATCTTGTCCACAAATTTAGAGGCCACAGTGGAAAATTTACTTCTGGGAGTAGGTCATCAAAAGAGCATGCTGAGTCCAGATGCAGAGGAAATTAGAACCTTTGTTTGTTCTCTCTTTGAGGACAACTGTGCTCTCTGTGAAAATTACATAGCCCCTCCTTACACTGTTTCAGGGGGAGAGAAGCCCATTAGCAAAACAAGTAAGGGAGATATTGGAGCACAAAATCGGGAGGAGGAATTAGAAAAATAATTGAGTTCGAAAACTGCTGAGTCATTAGTGGAGGAAAAGGACAAGGAGAGAGACAATTTGTTACCTGATCTAAGAAAGCAGATGGAACTTACTGAAGTAGTGAATAGTAAATGATGACTTCTCTCACAGGTTTTCCTTCTCCTGAAATTTATCTTTACTTGACCCCAATGCACTTTCTTTACTTGTCCTTGTTTCTTTCCCTTCTTTTACAAATAAACAAGTTTATGTTTATTACCTAGGCCCTCTTTAATCCTTTAACCAGTAACCTAAATACATCTCATCTGAAATTTCTTCCTATCATTCTACTTAATTCGTACTCCTAAAAGTCACCAGTGCCATATCAAACCTGTATTTCCCTGTCTAAATCTCTTTCCCAATCTGTTTCTGCTTTTATAAATATCTGCTGACATTTCCCCCAAGTATAGCAACAGCATAAACATAAACAGTAAAAACAATACCAATAACAACAAAACAAATTATTTATTGAGCACTGCCAGGCACTGTCCCAAGCACTTTGTATGTATTAACTCTTGATTCTCTCAACAACCTTAAAATGTAGGTGCTATCATATTGTTCATTATACAGATCAGGTAACAAATTTGGGAAATTTTATAACTTTCCCAAGTTCACATAAACTAGTAAATGGTGAAGCCAGGATATGAACTCAGATGCTCTGACATCTAAATGTTTGACTACTTTTATAAGATGTCCTTCTTTATGCCGTATCACTTCAAACTCAGCATATATAAAATTAAATTTCTAAATCCCTGTCCCCAATCCTAAGCAAAACTCTTTACCTTCTACATTTCTTTAATGAAATCACCATTTCCTCAAGTCTCAATGGTACCATCTTTAAGCATGGGTAATCAAAACTAAGGTGTTTTCAGGGTTTTGATTTACCAGTGCATGAGAATGTCCATCCAAAAATACATGAAAAACCTCTTTTAATGCAGAATGTACTTACTTTAATATAACATGTACTCAGGTCTATGAACATGAATTAATAATTCTTAAACATTCCAGATCTATTTCAACGTGCTTTCCTGCAAACAAACTTGGATTTTAAATGCTTAGCCAGGGTATGCAATATTTGGCAAAGATTCCTCTGCCTATGCTCTCCTTTAGTGACTCTCAAGCTTCATCAGGCTTGTAAATACTCCAGCAACATGCATAAAGAAAAAGGCCCCAAATATATTCTTTCTCCAGATAAGAAGTTATATAAATAAAGAGTGCTTCAACTTAAAGTATCTCTAGGGTAAGCAAGATAATAGGTTAAGTTTGGGGATGGGTAGGGCAGGGGGCGGGATTGTTATAGCTAAAACATTTAAAATAATTTATATGGGAATGGGTTTTAGTCATTCAGATACTTCTCTCTTTCTCACCATGTTTGGAAATGCATAGGTCTTTAGCACAGGGCAGATCAACCATCTCTGTAGTTGGATTACTTTTTCATTTTTGTACAGACATTTTGGTGTTTGATAGACTTAGACAACCTTTATATTTTAGCATTGTTTAAAGAGCAAAGCATCAAACATGGGAGCTAGTATATTAAGAGGAGCTTTACTCAATTCTATCCTTGAACCTAAAAGTTCAAGAGTTCATTCACCTACTATCAGTTGTTTTAAAATTACCCAAAATTGTAGAAATAGTTCTATTCTCTAGAAAAGGGAATTTTTTTAACAATAGCTCACCATCAAGGTACTCTTGCTGAAGATGCTTCTGACTCTGTAAAACAACTGAGCTCTGTTTAGTTTTGTTTCCTATGATGGAGTAGGTCCGTGCCTTGTTCTCTAATATCCACAATTAGGGCCTTTCTCTTTTGCTTGATCCTTCGCCAAATACTGTAGTTATTTTAATATTGTATTCCTTCATTTTCTTTAACATTATTTATTTTCAGAAACTGAAATCCACATCCAGGATTTTATTCCCCATGTCAAGTGCTATCTGATTTCTTTGACACTCGCTGTCTATCTGCCTAGCCCTTGTGGCTGTCACATATTGGTCACACAAATCATACACTGCAAACCCTAGGGGACACCATTGTGCAGACTCTGATGTGAATAGTGCCCCTGGGAGTTGTGGAATGAGGCGGCACTAACTAGGTCTCTACCTATTATGGACTGACACACTATCCCCCCTATCCACCATTTGAACACTTTGCTCCACCTATGTCAGGGAAATGTGCTTGGTCTTTATTACCAGACCTCCTTGACTTCAATTTTCTGCCTTCTTGGACCACCTATTAAGGCCTGCTGCTTAAATTCTGCCAAAGCCATAAATGTGGTCTTTTTTTAAACCTCAAAATTGCACAGAGAAAGCCAAATTGTTAGAATGACAAAATTGCAAAACTCAATGGTACGTGAAGGAGCTGGTTGTCAGTGTTCTGGTTTTCACCCTGTTCATGTGAGAGAAATATACGCGTATGTAGTTTTGGTAGCTCACAATATTTATTTTTCTCATGGTATTAATTTCAGTAAGAAAGTTACTCTGTATTTATGCCATCAGACAAGTAAAACAAATTATAAATAATTTTGTCTTTTAAAATACATATACTGTAGTAGGATAGCTTTTCAGAGGGTTTAAGAAGAATAGCATCTGAAAAGAAACTACGTTCTTTCTGTAATTTCACTTAAAACACTTGTTGACTGAAAGGAGTGGACCATAATAGATAGTTTATATTATTTGGATATTGAAAACTTTGTTTAGGCTATGCCTATATGGTCATTTTGAATTTCTTTAAGAAAAAGGGTGAAAAGGAATACTGACATCACTTGCCATGAGAAAGCATATTATCTATGCTTTAGATAATTGTCAGTCACATATAATGTGACTCTTGCAATTAACTGTTTTGTAGAAATCTAGATATTTCCTAAAAGTGAGACCCTAACCATTTGTTAAATGGTACCAAATGAAGTTTCTGAAGTATAGAGATTACTTGAAAACAAAAAATCAGTGGGTTTGGTGAGCATTAACTTCGTGGTCCTCTGAAGGCTAGAAAATTTACTGCAGTAAATCATGGATTTATTAGTGTGTTTTCATTACTAACTGTAATGAGCTCCAAAATATACTTAAGGGATCTATCCCAAAAGGTGGTTTTTTGTCAACTCGTTTGAAAACTCATTTCATTTATATTTTTATAAAGTGTGGAGATGAAAGGCAGAGAAGAAGTAGGGACATCCTCATTGACTATAGAGTGACACAAGTAGTATCATTTCCTCTCCTCATGTAAACTGCTTCATTGATGAAGCGTTTTGGATTGTCTTGTATTTTTGCAAAATGTTGCTGATCAATATTGGCTAAGAGCACAGATTCATAGCAGTCACTCTGCTGTGAGGCAATTATATAATTGAAACATGTAATTCTCTAGCCTGCTTAGTATGAATGAAAACCAATACTGTAATATCTTTGTTTAAAGTTTATTTAGTGTGATGGAAATCTAAATATCTAAGATGCATGCTGCTTATAGGTTGAGTACTTTTTTTTTCTTCAGCCTCCTTCTATAATTCCCCAAAGGTAACTTTATTGTATTAAATTCTAGCTAGCTTGCTTCATTGGAGTTTATGATTTTGAAGCAATAGCAATCTGAGGCAAATTTGATGGTATGGAAAGCTATAGCTATAAATGCTTCCTTTTTTTCCTTTATATAAAAAAGCAAGGTACAGTTATTATTTTCAGTGCCAAGAAACTTTATTCAGAGAAAACTATTTTTGTATTAGTTAGTGGAAATACCAAAAAAGGGAATGTTTAGTGTCTGAAGCTCGAGTTCTCCATATTTTATCAGGTGATATTCAAAGAGGAGCAGTTTGGTAAGCTGTAATGATTCTTGGAAACTTTGATTGGAAATAAATTGGCATGGGGCTCAAGCCAGGTCAAGGAGTCCAGACTTAAATATAGAATTGTTTGTTTAAACCAGAGATTACAAATTCAAATATATTTATGAACTAAGCAGGTAACATAAATTCGGAAGGAAACTAGAAATGGGACATTTAGTAGTGACAGCGTGGACTAGAGAACGTATCCCTCTTTTAAATAAATTTATTTGAGTTTGTGATAGTGTTTTAATGGATTTTGCAACAGCATATCTATCTTCACATGGCAGCTCATTAGACTATGGTAATAAAGAACCAAGCTAATAGGATATTAAATCATATTAAAGGCCCTGAGAAATCCTATAGTCAATCAAGCTTTTAAACCAAGAGTTTCCCAAATGTGACATAAGGACATTCCTGTCTTAATATCACTCTCTCAACCCCTTTACAAGTGTGGGTACTTGACAAACACACAATGTCTATATAATTCTTGAGGGGTTTTAGTGATCTATGGGAAACAGTTTGGTAAATACTATTTTTAGAGAATTCTACCTAAAACAGCCATAAAGAGCCAGACAGTCAATAACCCCTCTTAGATGGTATATAATAGGTCTTTTATCTCTGACCTACTGAAATACTAAGTACTTGGGTATAAACCCTTATGTATCTTACAGCCAATTCAAAATAGAGACTTGCAAGTTAAAATTAGTCCCCAGACAAGATGACACTTTTTGACTTCATACTCTTTCTCATCAGCTAAAGTGGATGTATTTCACTTATAATAAAGAGTCCAAAAACAATAGTGGGTTCCATCATGAAAGAAGTAACTTTCTGTCTCTCAGAACAGTCCAAGGCAGACCAGGGCAAGTAGGTTTGTCCTTAAGAAGATGTCTTATGAGTTGCACGCTGCACTTCTACACGCATCCCGTCGTCCAGAACTTAGTAAGGTGGGCATGTCTAACTGCAGAGAGGCTGAGGAATATAGTTTCTAGCTGAGTAGTCATGTTCCCAGCTGTAACTAAGAAGAAAAGAATGAGTACTAGGGGACATTTAGGAATCTCTGTCATACCTGGGAAATAATCATGGGCATGATACAATGTATTAAAACATAGAAGATAAGATTTCTAGGTAAATAACTCAATTAAAATCCAGTGAATACGTATAAAAAAAGAAACAAATCATTTGGTCATTTAATGAGAACAGAAGATCCCTAACTTACAATGGTTCAGTTACGGTTTTTCGACTTTACAATGGTGTGAAAATGATATGCATTCAGTGAAAATGGTACTTAAAATTGTGGATTTTAATCTTTCTCAGGCTAGTGATATGTCATACCATAATTTCTTGTGATGCTAGGCATCCTTGTAATTATGAGGGTAAGCAACACATACTCTGTAGTGTGCTGTGTTGCCAGATGATTTTGCCCAGCTGTAGGCTAATGTGAGTGTTCTGAGCATGTTTAAGATAGGCTGAATTTTCAACTTAACGAATTTTCTACTTACAATGGGTTTATTGGGACATCAGAAGTCAAGGAGCATCTGTACAATGATAAAGGCAAATATATTTACTGAATAGGCAAGATTGCATGCTTTCTCTCTTGCACTGATAGCCACTTAGCCTGAAATAATTGCTAGTGAATGTTTATATTTATTCAACACTAATATATTAGGAACTTTTTTAGTATCAGGCACTGTGTAAGTTATTAGACATGCCATGATGTGTATACATGACTACTGCTCTGGAGATTATAGTATAATGAGGAAATACAGTGTTGGATAATCCCAGAATTTTAGAAGTAGGCATTTTATATTTTCTTATAAAAAGTGAAATAGCGTGAAGAACTTTTTTAGAAAAGAAAGTCGTACTCTTGGCATGCAGTTCTAGTTAAATATGTTTTCAAGGTTTTCATTGTCCCTAAAGGAATAGATGTATTTTTTAAAGCAATAATGCTTCTATTTTTTTCAAGTCTCCATAGCAACAACAACAAAAAAAATCTGAAGAACGACAGAATACAGTCAGCCCTCTGTATCCAAGGATTCCATATCTGCAGATTCAACCAACTACAGATCAAAAGTATTCAAAAAAACTGAATAAAAACATCAATACAAAAATAAAATAATAAAAATTAGAAAAAAGGTAGTACAACTATATATATATATAGATAGATTTACATTGTATTACATTGTATCAGGTATAATAAGAACCTAGAGATGATTTAAAGTATATGGGAGGATGTGCATAGACTGTATGCAAATAGTATGCTACTATGCCATTTTAGCTAAAGAACTTGAGCCTCCATGCATTTTGGTATCCTCAGAGGGTTCTGGAACAAATCCCACTTGGAAATCAATGGACAGCTGTATATGATTTGTTAACAGAAGACAACTGTAAATGAAAGTGATATGCGATAGTGCCACTTTTCACATTTGCATGATTCTGTAATGCAACATAGTACAAGACCAGTCTGAGAGTCAGGAAAACTAGTTCTGTTCTGTTGTCTCTATTGCTTCAGTTTTATAATCTGTAAAATGGGGATAATGAAATTTTTCCACCTACTTTTTATACTGTGAGGTTCAAATAAGTTAGTATATGTGAAAATACTTTCCAACTTCTAAAGTAATGTTCATTTATTAGGTATTATTGCTGTACCAAATTGTGAATGATATGAGGACGTTTGGTATCCTTATCATAGAAAGCACTTTGGTTCTAATTTCTAAATTATCTTACTTTCTTCACAGTTTATATGTAAGGAATAGAGGGCAGTGAAAGAGATAAAGTTGAAGGTGAGGGAGAGATTATGTAGGCCATGGCAATGAATTTGAATATTATTTCAAGTGCAGTGTTAAATCATTAAAAGGTTTGAAACAGAAAATCAGTGTGATATGAGTTACTCTTTGAAAAGATTTACTCTGACTACTTTGTAGAGAATAAACTGTAGGAGGCAAAATTAAAGGCAACGAAAAGACTATTGGGAGACTTTTACAGTGGTCCAAGCAAAAAAGTATGATTTGGGCTAGGGTAGTGGCTGTAGGGATGGAGTGGATAGGATAAATTTGAGAAATGTTGGAGGTAGAGCTGATGGGATTAGCTAGTAATGAGTCTATAAGCAAAATATTACTAAGTAGCATGTGTGATGAGATTGAACTTTGTACTGGGTCTTCTGTCTTTGATCTGTGCCATGCACTGTTTTTGTTTGTTTGTTTCTGAGGTGGAGTCTTGCTCTATCACCCAGGCTGGCTCACTGTAACCTCTGACTCTCGAGTTTAAGCAGTTCTCCTGCCTCAGCCTCCGGAGGAGCTGGGATTACAAGCGTGCATCACCACACCCGGCTAATTTTTTTTTTTTTTTTTTTTTAGACAAAGACATCCAGCTAATTTATTTTTGTATTTTTATTGGAGACAGGTTTTCACCATGTTGGTCAGGTTGGTCTCAAACTCCTGACCTCGTGGTCTGCCCACCTCAGCCTCCCAAAGTGCTGGAATTACAGGTGTGAGCCATCACACCCAGCCGCCATGCACTGTTCTATACAAACAATTTATTGATGTCATATATCCCACGAATTAATGGAATGTTATAGGGGATTTGCTTCAGAGACCATTTCTTTGATTAAATGAAAATAGGGGGACTTATGTGGCTGATAGTTTGTTAGGAAATTCTGATTAGCCAGCACTGGCAGTCAGAATTAGGAAGTTTAAGGTAAATATTTTATTATAAAAATATAGAAATATAATTTTGAACCAAAATATTTGCCAAAAGAATAATTTTAAGGTAAAACTGACTTCCATGAGCAAATGTGGGAAAGCAAGATCTTAAGGATTAAATCTGATTTTGGTTTGGGCTCCTGAGTAAATGGAGCAAATTATAAGGTTATGTAAGACTTAGGCAGTAACTGACTTGTGAGAGAGAATCAAAAGTTCTGTTTTTGGATATATTGAGTTTGAGATGCCTTTTGGACACTCTAACCTGTGGAAGTCCTAAATAAGTAGTTAAAAATATAACAGAAGCCCAGACATTAGATCTTGGCAAAAAAATAGGACAATTGGTTCTGGATATGTGGTGATTGAGATGCCTATTCTACATCCAAATATCAATTTCTAGTAGGAAGTTGAACGTATGTATTTGAAGCTTGAGAACTTTGATTAAAAAAGATAGATTTGAAAGTCCTCAGTATATCGATGGCAATTAAAAAAACAGACAAGATTGCCCATCATCTGAAAATGTAGTGAAAATATAAAAAAGCACTCCCAGCACAGAATCCTAAGGAACACCAGGAGAAGAAAGAGGAAGACAATCCCTGGTGAGAAAGGTGGTAGGAAAAGAGTATTTCTAGGAACAAAGATTTTGTCAATAATATCAAATGCTTATGATGGGACAAGTATGATAATGTCTGAGGAATATCCGTTGGATTTAATATAAGGAGCTCCCTGGTGTCCTTGGTGAGAGGTGCTTTGGTGAATTACTGGGGGTAGAAACCAAATTTTATTGAGATGGGTACTGAGTGTAGATTAGAAATGGGGATAGCAACTGTAAATTGTTTTTATAAGAAGTTTTATTGTAACCTGGAGGGGAGAAATAAGGTAGTAGTTTGAGAGGGATAGGGAGTTAGTTTTGTTAGATAGGAGAAATTGAGCTTACTTAAATGCTGATGGGAAGGACTTAGTAGATAGAAGTTGAAAATAAAAAAGAGGAAAAGGAACAATCTTAAATTTTCTTTTGAGCAAAGGGGAGGTGATGGGATACAAGGTTTGAATGAGATTTTAGCCTTAGGCAGAACAAAAGGTACAAAAGGTAAAAGAGAGGAATGAATGTGAATGCAAAAAAAAGTTGCGAAAATAGTGATCAGAAAATAACAAAGTTTCTATTTTATGTGAAATGGAAAGTACATTAACCTACTAAGAGTGAATGGTGATGAGTATGGTCGGTAATGAAAGAGAGAAAGAGAAAGGGAAATGGCTTAGCACAATCCTGTCTGGTCTCACTTATTTCTACTTTTCCTACTCTTGAACTGTCTTCTCAAACTTATGGGTGGCAAGCAATACCTCCAGTAATAATGGCATTTTAATCTTCAAATTACATGGCCTTGGCAGTTTTTTTCTTTCTTTCTGATTAAGTTGTGAGAGGTTGATTCATGAGTTGCTAGCCAGGAGTTGCTAGTCAGGAGCTACTAGCTGTTGAGTCCCGAGATACCATTTTGAAACCTTTTCTGAAGGTTTTTCTTCCTAAATTGTGAACATCTTTCCTTTTCTTTCATTTTCTTTTACTTTTTCTTTCCTCTTTTTTCTTTTTTTGGAGTCTTGCTCTGTCGCCCAGGTTGGAGTGCGGTGGCATGATCTCGGCTTACTGCAACCTCCGCCTCCTGGGTTCAAGCAATTCTGCCCCAGCTTCCTAAGTAGCTGGGATTACAGGCATGCACCACCATGCCAGGCTAATTTGTTTGAACTTTTAGTAGAGATGGGGTTTCACCATGTTGAGCAGGCTGGTCTCGAACTCTCGACCTCAAGTGATCCACCTGCCTTGGCCTCCCAAAGTGCTGGGATTGCAGGCGTGAGCCATGGCACCCAGCCTGAACATATTCTTAACAGGTCATTTTCAGATACTATATCCATAGCAGGTCTGTGGGAGGACATTAAATGCATTCACAGTTTTGTAGTCTTTACCAGATAATATATTATCAACTCCTATTTGTTTCTGCATTTCTCTTTCCTCTGCTCCCCCGTAAGAGAGACAGAATCTCAACTGTTAATCCATCACTTTGCCTAACCCTAGGAGGCATTTCTGATGTTGTCAAATACTGTGCAGTTCTTTTGTATAGTATCTAGTTTAGTGCCATGGAATAATGATATTTCAGTTGTTCTAAAATCCACTTTCATTGTAGCTCCAGTGAGTCATTAAGTGGACTGATAAGTCTTAGGTAACTCAGGCTCCTTCGCACAGTGTGATCAGGTGTTAATCTTTACCTCACTCTATTATTTTCAACAATTCCTGACACAAGATTATCTTTAGAAGTTGTTGCTCAATTCCATTTTCAGTTAATTTATTTTCTTCTGCATGTGGTATATCTGTTCTTTCTCTCCATTTAGTTCTCTCTAGTTTGTTCTCTACTTCTTATATCTAAGTTTGGACAGCTTTTGCGTATGAAGTTCATCTAATTTTTCTGCTACCACAACATTTTGAATGATTTTTCTATTCTTATGTGTCTTTCCTCTCTTCTTTGTATTCCATGGATATCTGTGTCATATGTAAGCTTATATGCTAATTAATTAAGGTCAGTGATCCCTTAAGAAATCCTCCTGAACATTTATCTCAAATATATTGTACTAATCAGGATGCTGTGGTTAAAGAAACAATAAACTAATTCAAAGTAGTTTAAGTCAAACAATTTTTAATTGGCTCACATAATTGGGTAGCCTAAGGGTAAATACCAGTTACTACTGTATCTGGGGCACTAATTCTCTCTGTGTATCAATATGATTTTAGGAGAGGTTATTTCCATGTGTCAAGAAAGACAGCTACAGCCAGCCCTAAGCCTACAACTTTATAGTTTGTAATTCATAGAGTTTCTCTGACTCCCAATGTGAACATTGAAAGGTTATGGTAGAACTCTGATTACTCATTCTTGAATCACAGGCCTGTGTCTTGGAGAGGGAATAAGATGTCATGATTAGCAGAGCCTGGGTCACATATATCCATATATTCAGGGAAAGGTCAGGTGCTATGAGTAGAGTCCCACTAGAACCATTTATAGTGTGAGTGATATGGCTACTCCAAGGAAAGAATGCTGGCAGATAAAATTAACATATCTTTGAGAATTATGCTATTTACTCATATATTCCGTATTACTCTCCTTAAGAAGAAATTTTAGCTTAAAAAATGGCAGTTACTCTGATAGTACCTTAAGACAGAAATCTCAGGGTGTTTTCAAAATTTTATTGAACAACTTATATAGTGTTTACTATGTACACAACACTAATTTTAGTATTTTATAAAATTTAATCCATTAACCCTTAAAACAGCTTATGAAGTAGGTACTATAATTATGCATATTTTACAGGTGAAAAAGTCCAAAGCATACAGGATTTGAGCACCGTGACCAATGTCACATAGTCAGTTAATAGAAAATCCCCAAATCTGAACCCAGGCTGTCTGGCCCAGTGTCCATGTACTTAACCATTTCATGCCACATATTGTGCTTGCTCTTTGTTATCTCCCACCTGTCTCATCTAATTTGGTCATAAATTGCTGTTGAGAATGGCTACATCATTAATAAGATGACTCTATCCCATCTTCTCTATATCTATATCCACTGTTGTCATTCTATTCTTCAATTCCTGGTTCCTGTCTCATGGGTTGTTTTTGCTTGTGTGTGTGTATGTGTGTGTGTGTGTGTGTGTATGTGTGTGTGTGTATGTGTTTGGCATAAAAAATGTTACAGCATTTTAACTAATCTTTTTTCTTTGAGTTTAGTCCTTTGCAATATGTTTTCCAACCTCCTCTAGGACGGGATTTCTAAAATATAAGTCTAATCATGTTGGTTTCCTGATTAAAAGCATTCATTTCCCAAAGTTTTAAAGTTAAACTCTAAATTTTAAACCAGTTCTACTGAGTCCTATATGACCTAGCTTTTTCTGATTTTCAAATACTCTTTCCAGTCCCTCACTTTTGTCAGATTTTTTATACACATCTCCTGCCACTTTCCCACTTATGTTTCATATAGCACTCCCATTATCTAGCTCTGTGATCTTTGGAGAATGCTAGGATCTGAATGTTTGTTTCCCCTCAAAATATATGTGTTGAAACCTAATCACCATGTGATGATGTTAGGAGGTGGGACCAAGAGAGGTGATTGGGTCATGATGGCATGATGGCAGATCTCCAATGGATGAGATTAGTGCCCTTACAAAACAGACCCCAGAGAGGCGCTTTGCCTTTTCCACCATGTGAAGGCACAGGGAGAAGATGCCATCTATGAATCAGGAGACAGGTCCTCACCAGACACTGAAACTGCTGACACCTTGATCTTAAACTTCCAAGCCTCCAGAACTGTGAGAAATCAATTGCTGTTGTTTCTAAACTACCCGGTCCGTGGTATTTTGTTACAACAATGCAAATGGACTAAGAGAATCAACTTAATCTCTGATCAACTGTTTCCTCAACTCTAAAGTGTTGGGATTAAACTAGAATAGCCCTATGTAACTCTTCAGTCCTTAAAAAATATGTGATCCTGATTATTTACTTATGAACTCTTTCACTATGATATATTTAGCTGTCTAGATCCTTTATATGCATCCTCAGTAAGTTCCTGGGTATAAATTTTAGCTATGCCCTTGGAGGGATAAAATATCTTAATAATTTTTTTTCACTTTGAGACTAATAAAGAAAATTCAAGAGAAATTCAATGCACACATTCATTTTTTACACTAATTACTTAAGTGGTCTTTTATCAGTCTATGTCTAATCTCACCAATTATATAAGCTTTGAAAAAAGCTGTTTTCAAAGCATCTACAAACCCTTAATTCAGAGATTAGAATTCAATTTAAAATTCAGAATTTGCAAGGTTGAATGACTTATCCAAATAAATTAATTTTCATGATTATTTTCAATATCATCTTTAGTTAAACTGTGTTCATTTCTTCTGGTAACATCTACAGTGATTCCTTTCTTTTAGCCAACTGCAAATGCTAATTAACTCTAAAGGGCTGAAGTTTGTTTCTTGTCCTTTTCAGAGTTAGTGTTTTCCAAATCACTGTCGGAGAAGCAACATGAACTCAATGGCTCGTTGTTTGTACAGAGGAAAAGCAAATATGCTAATGAATTCTGTATATAGTTAGTGCAAGCATATTTTAAATCTCCATTCAATTTTACTTGTGATTTTTCTTCAGAGGATCTTGCATCACTTGTGGAGTTTTTATAAGACTGAGGACTGAGAAGGGGCCACCAAGCAAACTTCAGAAATGGGATTGCTTGCTTTTATTGAATGCAAGACAAATTGATCTCTAATACTGTAATGCAAGATTTTCTTGAACAAAATTAGAGACTCTGGGGAAAGAAGAAAAGGTAGAAATGATTTATTTTCTCTTGCCTCTTCTTGGTCCCATACTTGGATGTTTACCCTTGGTAGCATAGACTTTGGAAGCACGCTAATTAGAGTACGCCTCCTGACTCAGCTGTTTCTTAGCTGTGACTTTGGAGAAAGTCCTTTAACCTATTTAAGTCTCAGTTTTCTTGCAGTCAAGTGGGGATAATGAAAGTGCTTATCTTGTAGGATTAAAATAAAGATCAAGTGACATAATGCATGTTAAGTGAAGGACATAAAGTAAGCAATCAGTAAATCTTAGCATCTGTTGTTATTGTTATTAAATATTGCTGCTGATGTTCCATCATTAGATGAAGAAAATACTATTTTTCTCTACACAGAAAATTTAATCCAAAGTTACTTTTGAAATATTTCTGTTCTCTTTTTAAATGTTCTTACTTGGCAGTTCCCTACCTCACTTCCCTGTTTTGCCTATTTCCCTGACACAGATTTTTTTAAATCTTTCCCATTGCCTGAGTGACTCAACTCTCTCCAAACTTGCCTTCCCAGTTAGCAAAGCAAAGACCCCATAGTTTACCTAATCTGACCCTCTTAGAAAGCATCTCAGCAAACGTTCACTAATACTTCAAGTGTGACCCTTGTGGGGTCTTGCCCTTTCATCTTGTGTTGTTTATCTGGACCTTCCGTTCCTATACCCACCCCACTCCCCACCCTGCCCCTGTTCCTTCATCCAATAAACAGGTCTCTTGCTAAAAATGGTTTTCTGCTACTAAGAAAAATATTATTTTTTCCAGTGGTGCAAATATTATTCTCAACAGGCAGAGGATTCAGATATATCATATATATTGTCTAAGTAATTTTGTTATTTGATACAGGAGAGTTCCCTGTATCAGGATGTATGCAGGATGTATGACAGGGGTGTGGCTGGTGTGTTTGGTCCCCACTGATGCTCAAATCCCTGACAAGAGGGGGAGCATGAAGATAGGCAGGTGCAGGAGCTGGGGTGAGTGCTTTAGGCTCGGGCCCCATGGTAGTGTCTAAGGGTGGGTGCCTGCAGCCCCAGGGTTACTATCCTCTTTTAGCCTTGTCGTCTGCAGATGGCTTAAGTGTTAACCAGCTCAATGGACTCTCTGCCATTTTGCAAGGGCAAAGGGCCAGTGTGACAGTTTTCTGTATCCCGAGCTCTTGCCCAGCATCCCAGAAGAATCAGGTCACACATAGGCTTGAAGCATAAATGCTGGGTTTTATTGAGTGCTGGAGGTGGCTCTCAGCTGGATGGATGCAGAGCTGGAAGGGAGATGGAGTGGCTGGGGTTTGGGGTTTATATGGGTACAGGATAGGGGACCACGGTGGGCTGAAAGGCAACTTTCTGGGCAAAAAACAGAAGTGCTTGTTCTCTCTTAGGGCCATGGGTCTCCAGGCTTGAGGGTGGGGCCTTTGCTAGGAAACCACCCTTTTTTTCCCACTATTTCCCTGTGTCCTGTCCGTATCACCTGTATGTCTCTGATCACACACCAGGAGAGGGCCTTTTAGTTTTGGAGTAATGTGGTAAAAGAAGGTTAATTTATGGCTTCCTAAGGTGACTTTTGATGGTTTAAATTTCTGTGCTCTGAAGCTTTACAGATGTTGCTTGGGTGTAAGATACACCTTCCTGTATAGTACTTTTGTAGTTTAAGCAATGTGGCGTACTGGAAAAAGCCATACCTGAATCACATCAGGCTCAGATGCTTAAAGGCTCTATGATATGGAACAAATGACTTAACTCATCTGAACCTCAATATTGTCACTAGTGAAATGGAGATAAAAGCATATAACACATGAACTGATTTGGAGGATTAAATGCACTACAAAACTAAAGTATCTGGTACATAATGCACATAAATGTTTATATAGTTATTTATGTGTGTAGCTGTTTAAAAATTTTCATTACAGGAAATATGCAGAAACATGGCCCAATGTGATGTGCAATAAATATCTGAGTATATGTGCTTCTAGAAGTTTTCTCCAAACCCACATTCTCAGAGATTAATTAGTTCACTCCCAAAATGCTTATCAGGATATGTTCTCAATTATTTTCCTAAATGAATCTCTGCAGTCAGCTGTTTATGCCTAAATCCCTCATTAGAACTCTTTTATGCCAGCATGTATTTTAAAGCACCATAACTTGCATATAGCAGTCACATGATAGAAAAACATCTACACAGTAGAATATTATGCAACCATTAAAATTAATGTGGCAGAATAATTATTGATGTGAATAGATATTCATAATATATTATTGAGGGAAAAGCAGATGGAAGAGTCAAAGATTATAGAATTACATCATTATTACTCCACTTCAAAAACTCTCTCTCTATATACATGAAGGTTAATATATAGTTGTCCCTCAGTATCCAGGGGAGATAGGTTCCAGGACCCCGAACAAGATACTAAAATGTGCAGATGCACAAATCTTTTTTATAGAATGGCATAGTATTTGTATATAGCCTACATACATCCTTGATTGATTTATACTTATAAATAATTTCTAGATTATCTATATCTATCACAATGTAAATGCCAAGCAAATAATTGCTATATTCTATTGGTTTTATTTGTATTATTTTTAATTGTTATATTATTTTTATTGTAGTTTTTTTTTCTTTATTATTATACTTTAAGTTCTAGGGTACATGTGCACAATGTGCAGGTTT
>NW_012117977.1:14526-14828 GCF_000951035.1 Colobus angolensis palliatus | reverse complement strand
AACATCTTTATTTCTGCCTTCATTTCGTTACGTACCCAGTAGTCATTCAGGAGCAGGTTGTTCAGTTTCCATGTAGTTGAGCGGTTTTGAGTGAGTTTCTTAGTCCTGAGTTGTAGTTTGATTGCACTGTGGTCTGAGAGACAGTTTTTTATAATTTCTGTTCTAGTACATTTGCTGAGGAGTGCTTTACTTCCAACTACGTGGTTGATTTTGGAATAAGTGCAATGTGGTGCTGAGAAGAATGTATACTCTGTTGATTTGGGGTGGAGAGTTCTATAGATGTCTATTAGGTCCACTTGGTG
>NW_012117977.1:0-13191 GCF_000951035.1 Colobus angolensis palliatus | reverse complement strand
TCACGTATTTCTCATGTCATGGTTTTTATCTCTGTCAGTTTGTTTATGGCCTTCTCTGCATTGATTATTCTAGTTATCCATTCTTCCATTCGTTTTTCAAGATTTTTAGTTTCTTTGCACTGGTTGCGTAGTTCCTCCTTTAGCTCTGAGAAGTTTGATGGACTGAAGCCTTCTTCTCTCAACTCGTCGAAGTCATTCTCCATCCAGCTTTGATCCATTGCTGGTGTTGAGCTGCATTCCTTTGGAGGGGGTGATGCGCTCTTATTTTTTGAATTTCTAGCTTTTCTGCCCTGCTTTTTCCCCATCTTTGTGGTTTTATCTGCCTTTGATCTTTGATGTTGGTGATGTACTGATGGGGTTTTGGTGTAGGTGTCCTTCCTGTTTGTTAGTTCTCCTTCTAACAGTCAGTACCCTCAGCTGTAGGTCTGTTGGAGATTGCTTGAGGTCACTCCAGACCCTGTTTGCCAGAGTATCAGCAGCAGAGGCTGCAGAAGATAGAATATTGCTGAATAGCAAGTGTTCCTGTCTGATTCTTGCTCTGGAAGCTTCATCTCAGTGGTGTACCCCACCGTGCGAGGTGCGGGGTGTCGTTCTGCACCTCGTGGGGGATGTCTCCTCGTTAGGCTACTCAAGGGTCAGGGACCCACTTGAGCAGGCAGTCTGTCCATTCTCAGATCTCAACCTCTTTGTTGGGAGATCCACTGCTCTCTTCAGAGCTGTCAGACAGGGTCATTTACATCTGCGGAGGTTTCTGCTTCTTTTTTTTTTTTTTTAGCTGTGCCCTGTCCCCAGAGGTGGAGTCTACAGAGACAGGCAGGCCTCCTTGAGCCACTGTGGGCTCCATCTAGTTTGAGCTTCCAGGAGGCTTTGTTTACCTACTTAAGCCTCAGCAATGGTGGGCGCCCCTCCCCCAGCCTTGCTGCTGCCTTGCAGTTAGACCTCAGACTGCTGTGCTAGCAATGAGGGAGGCTCCGTGGGCGTGGGACCCTCCCCGCCAGGTGTGGGATATGATCTCCTGGTGTGCCATTTTCTAAGACCCTTGGTAAAGTGCAGTATTAGGGTGGGAGTTACCCGATTTTCCAGGTGTTGTGTGTCTCAGTTTCCTTTGGCTAGGAAAAGGGATTCCATACCCCCTTGCGCTTCCTAGGTGAGGTGATGCCTCGCCCTGCTTCAGCTCTAGCTGGTTGGTCTGCACCAGCTGACCAGCACTGATTGTCTGGCACTCCCCAGTGAGATGAACCCAGTACCTCAGCTGAAAATGCAGAAATCACCCGTCTTCTGTGTCACTCGAGGTGGGAGCTGGAGACTGGAGCTGTTCCAATTTGGCCATCTTGCTCCGCCCCTATTGTAGTTTTTAAAAAATGTTTTTGACCTGTGGCTGGTTGAATGCACAGATACAGAGCTTATGAATACAGAGGGCTGACTGTATTAAAAAGTTGGGTAGCTATTTCTGGATATATAATGTTATGTATGATTCTTATTGTCTCTTTATATATTCTGTATCTTTAGAATTCTCACAATTAACTTGAAAGTTGCTATAAATAAAAATATTCTTGATAAAATAAAAAAGAGAGGACTCTATAGAAAGAGTTTATCTTTAAATGGGACAGAGGATCAGACAAAAAGAAACCTGATTAGAAAGAAAGTAGAGGGAAAAGGTAATCTGATGGCTAAGATCTACAAATCTTTATGCAACCAAATACAATAAAGTAACATATAGAGGAACAAGAGAAAGCTTACTGTAAGAATAAATTCTTAATTTACACACAGTGAGGACTAATGAAGTACCAGGTCTTAAATATTGCAGTTCATCTTCTAGGGTTAGGATAAGAGCAAGAAATAATTTTCCAGACTTAGGGAAGCAGCAGGTACCAGGATCCAGAATGAGGTAGGATTGATCACCATGGACTCAACTGAGCTATTATTATTTTTTCATGTACTAAATTATGCATGACCAAGTCTGCCTGTAGGCCTTGTGATTTTAGACAAGTGAAGTTACCTCTTTTATTTTGTTTTCTCATTCTGTAATTGCCCTCAAACAAAGGAACTGTCTTATTTGTCTCTAAGAATTCTGTGGACAGACTACCCAGCTCAGAGTAGTTACATTATAAATATGTGTTGCATACATGAACTACAAAATGAAGACATTAAACTGAATGTTTTCTAGATTAGCCGTCAGTTCCAAATTTATGTTATTCAATAAAATATTTGTTGAGAACTTACTATGTGTAATACCCTGAGTTGTGCACAATAAAAGTACAAGTATGAAAATTATTTACAAGGAACTTAAAAATTTCTAGGAGAAACAAGATACCTTCATGGTTCTGTAGCATTTACTGATAGGCATCAATTTGTCTTTCATAAAGTCATATCTAGAAAGAGCATCTTAGAAATGGCTCCAGTCAAATGAGTCTCTTTGGATGAACAAAGCCTCTGCCTTTCCTCCTATCTCCTGCTCTACTTGGAGAATCTAGGCTGGATCACTTAGAGAAAAACTTGCAATCACTCAAATTTTCTTACCTTGGAGTGTGAAACAAAACCTAAGGTATTTACTAAGCAAAAGTTACCTCAGTCCTAAACTGCTTATCTCCAATTCTAATGGCCCAAATTGCTACTCTTAGAAACAAAACAGAAAGGAAAGAAATGAAAAGGGGTTTTATAATAATCATATGTCACTGAAAAATTTTACCTTATATTTTTGTAATGTCTCTACATTCTGTGGGTAGAAGAGGAAAGAGGCTATGTTTACCCTCTCCTCTGCCCTCCATATCAGGGCACTTCTCTACCTTGTAATTACACAATGCCTACAGTGGCTTGTTATTTTCTCTTTGGAAGTGTTTCTCAGCTCTTAAAAATGAATGCTTCCTTTTGCCAAATATTAAAAAAAATGCATAAACTTTCTATCCATTGTATAATAAAATGAGTGCATTTTAAATTCTTCAACTATAAAAATATTGATATATCTTCTTCAAAATAGGCAGGCTTTCTCCCACATCTCCTCTCCCCCAAATTATTGGTAATGAGGGATAAGAATGGGCAAAAGAACAGATCTTCCTATGATCAAATTATTGTCAGACTAGTCAGTAACTAAGTGACAAAACCATTGTATGAGACACAAAGTAAGTGTTCTAGGAGTTTAAAGGAGAAACTTTACCTTGACTGTCCATGAAAGGATTCAGAAACAGGAAGCGATAAGAGTTGAGTTTTGAAAGATGGGTAGAATATCAACAAGTAGAAGACAGGGGCATTAATGAAGTTGCAGATAGAAAGAAGCCCAAAATTCATGTGGAGAACAACAAGCAGACCAATTTGACTGAGTAAAAATTTCACTTAACAACGCAGTGGGAGATAAGATTCACCAGGAAGTAGGAGTCATAAGCCAGAGCCATTGTGTTCAATCTCATTATTTGTTTTGGCCCAGAATTCCTGAGTGATATGACAGCTATCCATTAATAACATAAACCTACAATAGTAATTCTGACTTGGGAGTATGTGTGGGGGGTGAAAAGGTGTCTAGGATCCTAGGAAATATAAACTATTGTGAACAAGCTATATTCTTTGTAAAATAAAAAAGACATCTTCTCATAATAAAGCATGCTCTCACTTCCACACACAGTATTATTGTTCTAGTATAGAGTATCTTGAATACTTGTTTTAAGAGTTTATATGTGATCCTTGAAACTGGAATTCAGAGGCTATTCATTCATTAACTCTCTCAATGAATGTTTATGGAGAAACTGCTATATGATAGATAAATAGGGATATAAAAGAAAAGATTGTTCCCTGATCTCACAGACTTTATGGTATAGTGAGAGACACAGGAATTAATTTATTAACTCAACAAATAAGTATTTTAGGATTAATCATATGAAACTGCCAATACTTGATAGTTGTGATCTATGTAAACAACAGTATCATATGGGTCAACCTAATGTAGTAACATAATGTGAAGGAAGGACATAACAACATGTGAAGGAAAAGTAGAGGGAACAATTAGAGCTTATAATAAGGGAACTTCATCTATTTCAAAGTGTCAGAGAAGATTTCCTTGAGAAAATGATGATTAAACTGAGATCTGAATGACAAGTGGCCCTTAACTACTTGAAGTGCAGAAAGGTATGAGTGTTTAGACCAAGTGAAGAACACAGCATGGTAGCACTCATGGAATTCCTTTGCGTTTTTTCCTTTTCTTTTAGAAAAATCTAATAAATCAAAAGTCTTCTTGGTAGAGTAATTTTAAAAAGCTAGGTTAATAGGTTGACGGACTTAAACACCCTGAGAATAAAGGTCAAACAGCAAAGGATAGTTAGCAATGGCTAACTAGATGGCTAAGCTAGAGCAGAATCAACATTGAGAGCAATGAAGACTGTATGAGTCAGGGTTCTCTAGAGGGAAAAACTAATAGGATAGATGTATATATAAAGGGGAATTTATTAAGGAGTATTGACTCACACAATCACAAAGCGAACTCCCACAATAGGCTATCTGCAAGCTGAGGAGCAAGGAAGCCAGTCTCAGTCCCAAAACCTCAAAAGTAGGGAAGCTGACAGTGCAGCCTATGGTCAGTGGCTGAAGGTCCCAGAGCCCCTGGCAAACCACTGGTGTAAGTCTAAGGGTCCAAAAGCTGAAGAAGTTAGAGTCCAATGTTCAAGGGCAGGAAGCATCCTACATGAGAGAAAGATGAAGGTCGGAAGACTTAGTCAATCTAGTCCTTCCACCCTTCTATGTTCCTCTGCTTGATTATATCCTAGCCATGCTAGCAGCTGATTAGATGGTGCCCACCCAGATTGAGGTTGGGTCTGCCTCTCCCAGTCCACTGACTCAAATATTAAGCTCCTTTGGCAACACTCTCGCACACACGCAAGAACAATACTTTGCATCCTTCAATCCAATCAAGTTGACACTCAGTGTTAATGATCACAAGGACCTAGTTGCAAAGCAAGATATATTTCCTGCATATAGTTATAAGTGGCAAGTATTGTTGAAATCATCTGGTCTCAGGAATTAGGTCATTCCAATAGCTCTGAAAGTCGGAGTTTCTTTCTTTTCTGTGACAAGTCTATAAAAAAACTGATTAAACTTCAGCTAATCCCACATACAGTGTGATGTTCCCATGAGAAGAATTGGAAGCTCATTTGTTTATTGGTTTCATTTTGTTTTAGCTTATATTAGATTCATTTGTCATCTTGACAGGTTGTTTTGTATTGAATATCCACCACTGAAGAAAGGAGGCAACATTTAATTGTCCATCATTCTCTTGCAAATATTTGCTCTGGAAAGTATGCAGGAGCTTCAATTGTTTGGAAAGAAACTATTATTGGTGTGACTCACATTTTGTCTTTCATTTCTTTCTAAATCTGTTGAATTTATTTTTCTCTTGTAGAGAGGGCCACTTCACTTAGTACAAAAAAGAATTTAGCATTATATGCGATCAACTTAGGTGATGTTGAAAATATTCAGAAGTTGACATACCAAAAAGCCTTTCCACAAAGCAGTCTGCATTACAGTATAATTCTATAATGGAGCTACGTAAGGTTCTAGTGCCAATGGTTATTCACCCAGATAGATTGGTCAAGAGACAACTTTTTTTTTTTTTTAACTTTTATTTTAGTTTCAAGGGTACATGTGCAGGTTTGTTATCTAGGTAAATTGTATTTCATGGGAGTTTGGTGTACAGATTATTCTGTCACCCAGGTAATAAGCATAGTACCCAACTGATCCATTCCTTCCCATCCCCCATCCTCAAGCACACCCCAGTATCTGTTATTCCCTTCTTTATGTCCATGTGTACTCAATGTGTAGCTTCCATTTATAAGTAAGAATATTTGGTATTTGGTTTTCTGTTCCTACATTAGTTTGCTTAGGATAATGGCCTATAACTTCACCCATGTTGCTGCAAAGGACATGATCTCATTCTTTTTATGGCTGTGTAGTAATTCCATTCTCTTTATTCAATCTACCACTGATACGCATTTATGTTGATTCTATGTCTTTGCTATTGTGAATAGTGCTGCAATAAATATATGTGCGCATGTGTCTTTAATGTAGAATAATTTATATTTCTTTGTGTATATACCAAATGGAGGAATTTCTGGGTCAAATGGTAATTCTGTTTTAAGTTCTTTGAGAAATTGCCATGCTGCTTCCCACAATGGCTGAATTGATTTACATTCCCATCAGCAGTGTACAAGCATTCCCATTAGCAGTGTATAAGTGTTTGCAACCTTGCCAGCATCTGTTATTTTTTTGACTTTTTAATAGTTGCCATTCTGACTGATACGAGACGGTATTTCACTGTGGTTTTGATTTGCATTTCTCTGATGATTAATGATGATGAACACTTTTTCATATACTTGTTGGCCACGTGTATGTCTTCTTTTAAGAAGTGTCTATTCATTTCTTTTTCACATTTTTAAATGGGCTTTGGTTTTTTGCTTGTTGCTTTTTTAAAGTTCCTTATAGATACTGGATATTAGGCCTTTGTCAGATGCGTAGTTTGCAAATATTTTCTACCATTAGGTAGGTTTTTGTTTAATCTGTTCATGATTTCTTTTGCTGTGCAAAAGCTCTTTCTTTAGTTTAATTAGGTCCCATTTGTCAATATTTACTTTTATTACAATTGCTCTTGGAACCTTCATCATGACATCTTTGCCAGGGCCTAAGTCCAGAATGATACTTCCTAGGTTTTCTTCTAGAGCATTTATTGTTTTAGTTTTACATTTAATTTATTAATCCATCATGAGTTAATTTTTGTATATGATGTAAGAAAGGGGTTCAATTTCAGTCTTCTGAATGTGGCTAGCCAGTTATCCCAGCACCATTTATTAAATAGGAAATTCTTTCCCCATTGTTTGTTTTTGTCAACTTTGTTGAATATCAGATGGGTGTAGGAGTACAGATTTATTTCTGGGTTGTCTATCCTGTTCCATTGGTCTATGTATCTATTTTTGTACCAGTACCATGTTGTTTTGGTTAATGTGGCCTTGTAGTATAGTTTGAAGTCAGGTAATGTGGTGCCTCCAGCTTTATTCTTTTTGCTTAGGATTTCTTTGTCTGTCCAGGCTGATTTTTGGTTCTGTATTAATTTTATGATATTTAGTAATTCTGTGAAAAATGTTATTGGTGATTTCATTGAAATAGCCTTGAATCTGTTGATTGTTTGGGGCAGTACAAACATTTTAGCAATATTGATTCTTCCCTTATCCATGAGCATGGAATGTTTTTGCATTTGTGTCATCTCTGATTTCTTTCAGCTGTGTTTTACAATTCTCATTCTAGAGATCTTTCACCTCCCTTGTTAGCTGTACTTCTAGGTGTTTTATTTTATGTGGCTAAGGTGAATAAGATTGCATTCTTGATTTGGCTTTCACCTTGAATGTTCTTGATATATAGAAGTGGCAGTGATTGTTATACATTGATTTTGTATCCTGAAGCTTTACTGAAGTGTTTTTTTTTTTTCTTTTTTTTTTTTTTATCATATCTGTGAGCTTTGGGGCAAAGACCATGATGTTTTCTAGGTATAGAATCATATTTTCTGCAAACAGATAGTTTGACATTATCCCTTCCTATTTGGATGTCTTTTATTTCTGTCTCTTCCCTAGATTGCCCTGGCTAGGACTTCCAGTACTCTGTTGAATAACAGTCATGAGAGCAGGCATCTTGATTTTGTTCTGGTTCACAAGATGAATGCTTTCATCTTTTGACCATTCATTATGACATTGGCTGTGGGTTTGTCCTAGATGGCTCTCATTATTTTGAAATAAGTTTCTTCAATGCCTAATTTGTTGAGGGTTTTCAGCATGAATGAATGTTGGATTTTACCAAAAGCCTTTTCTGTGTCTATTGAGATGATCGTGTTCTGTTTGTTTTCAGTTCTGTTTATGTGATGAATAACTTATTCATTTGTATATGTTGAACCAATCTTGTATCCCAGGGATAAAGCCTATTTATTCATGATAGGTTACCTTTTTGGTGTGCTTCTGGATTTACTTTGCTAGTATTTTGGTGAGGATTTTTGCATCTATGTTTATCAAGGATATTTGCCTGAAGTGTGTGTGAGAATTGTTTTATGGCCGATTGTGTGGTTGATTGTAGAGTCTGTGCTAGATGCAGATAAGAAGAATATATATTCTATTGTTTTTGGGTGGAGAATTCTGTAGATCTCTGTTAGGTCAGTTTGGTCCAATGTCAAGTTCAGGTCACAAATATCTTTGTTAGTTTTGTGCCTCAGTGATTTGTCTATTGTTGTCAGTGGGGTGTTGAATTCTCCCACTGTTTTTATGTGGCTAAGTGTTTCATAAGTCTCTCTAAGAACTTGTATTTTGAATTTGGGTGCTTTTGTGTTGGGTGCATACATATTTAAAATAGTTAAATCTTCTTGTTGAATTGAACATTTACCATTATATAATGCCCTTCTTTGTCTTTTTAAATTATTGTTGGTTTAAATTCTGTTTTGTCTGAAGTTAGAATATCAAACCCTGTTTTTTTGTTTATTTCTTTTCCATTTGCTTGTTAGATATTTCTCCATCCCTTTACTTTGAATTTTTGGGTGTCATTGCATGTGAGATGGGTCTCTTGAAGACAACATAGCTTTGGTTCTTGTTTCTTTATACCTCTTGCCACTCTGTGCCTTTTAAGTGTGACATTTACCCCATTTACATTCTAGGTTAATATTGTTATGTGCAGATTTGTTCCTGTCATTGTAATGTTGACTGTTTATTATGTAGGCTTAATTATGTAGTTGCTTTATAGTGTCAGTAGTCTTTGTACTTAAGTGTGGTTTTGTGGTGACCAGTAATACTCTTTCCTTTCCATAGTCAGTACTTTCTTAAGGACTTCTTATAAGGTAGGACTGGTGGTAACAGTTCCCTTAGCATTTGCTTGTCTGAAAAGGATCTTAATTTTCCTTCACTTGTGAAGCTTAGTTTGTCTAGATATGACATTCTTGGTTGGAATTTCTTTTCGTTAAGAATACTGACTATATGCCCCAAATCTCTTCTGGCTTGTAGGGTTGCTTCTGAAAGGTTGGCTGTTAGGCTGATGAGTTAGTTCCCCTTTGCAGGTGACCTACTCCTTCTCTCTAGCTGTCTTTCATATTTTTTCCTTCTTGTTGACCTGTGAGAATGTGATGGTTATATATATTGGAGATGGTCATCTTATACAGTATTTCACAGTGGTTATTTGCATTTTCTGAGTTTGAATGTTAGCCTCTCTAGCAAAGTTGAAAAAACATTGTTGGCAATATTCTTAAATATGTTTTCTTTGCTGCTTGCTTTTTCTCCCTCTCAGGGATGCCAATGAGCTACAGATACATAATCCCATATGTCTCAGAGGTTTTGTTTATTTTTTGTACTTTTGTCTTTACTTTTGTTTGACTGAGTTATTAAAATTATCTGTCTTCAAACTCTGAGATTCTTTCCTCAGGTTGATCTGTTCTGCTGATTAACACTTGCAATCATAGTATAAACTTTTTGTAGTGAATTTTTCAGCTCTATCAGTTCAGTTTGGTTCTTTCATCTTTTGTATCATTTTATTGGATTCCTTAGATTCCTTGGATTGGTTTTCAGCCTTCTCCTGAATCTTGATGATCTTCATTCCTATCCAGATTCTAAAGCCTATGTCTGTCATTTCAAACATTTCAGCTTGGTTAAGAACTTTTGCTAGGAAACTAGTGCAATCATTTGGAGGTAAGAAAGCACCCTGGCTTTTTGTGTTGCCGGTGTCCTTGCACTGTTTTTTTTTTTTTTTCTCTTTATGTGGGTTGATGGTCCTTTAGCATTCAAAGTTGCTGTCCTTTGGATTTTTTTTCTTTTATTTTTCTTTTATATTATTTGATAATTTTGAGGGTTTGTTTGGGGTAAAAGGTGAGTTCAGTTTGTTGTCTTCACTACTGAAAGATTTCAGGGGACCAAGGCTTAGTTCATCATTCTTGGACTGTGTGATATAACCTTTGGAGGGCTGGTACTTGGCCCTTGACATTGTTTTCTGGTCTTTTGAGGTTAGAAACCTGCTGCACTAGGGTGGCTGAGATGTTCCCAGTCAGTCCCTTGGCAATAACACTCCAGTGAAGGGTGCCAGCCATGGTGCTTACTCAGGGCAGTGGCAGCAAGATCCTTGCCTGTGTGTGCATGCCATCAGGAGCCACTGTGCAGCAGGGTTCTTGTGCATTGGCAGGGGTGGGGCACAGTACATGCACTTGTGCTAGCAGTGGCAGAACAGAGGGGTGACCACACATCAGTAGGGCCAGGGTACCAGCTTGCAAGGGGTGGGTGGTGGTTTCTGTGCACATTTGTTTGCACCAACAGGGAAAAGGAGATGAGGTCTGCTGGAGTGTGTGTACCGGCAAAGCTGTGGGGGGTGTCCATGGGCAAATGCATGCCAGCCAAATGGCAGGAGGAGCCTGTGGTTGGGGGAGGCTGTAAGTAGGTGGTTGTACCATAGCAGGTTCCAGTCTGCTGGAGCTCTCTGGTAGTCAGGCACAATCTGCCTGTGAAATACTATGATGAATACCCTTGGGAAGCACCCTGGTTGGGCATCTGTGTCTGCACTGCAAGCCCACATGGAAAGGCTGGTGCCCCAGTCTAAGCCAGCAGATTGGGGGTGCTCAGAAAAACTGGCACCTTCCCATAAGTAAGACTGCCATCTTCTGTCCAGGTGTAGCAGTCACCAAATGCCAAGGCCACTTAGAGGAGCATGGTGAGTCTTAGGAGATGGGTATCCAGGGCTATGCTTCACTGCAACTGTTCCCACTCCAAACCTGCTGGGCTCCTCACAGGCTATAGTCTTGTCCCTGCCTCCTTTCCATACAGCTCTCCCTTCCAGATCTAGTGCTCATGAAGGTCGCTGGGGTGTCCTGAAGCTAGGATTTCAGAGGTCTATGGCAACAGCATGCCACTCCTTGCCTGTTTAACTCACCCCTCTCCAAGGAGATGCTGGGGGGCAGGAATGAGTCCCAGTGCTCAGAAGCCCTGTGTAGTGTTCCCAGTTTCCTTCCCACTCAGCCTAGGTTCTGCATCCTTTCTCCATCCACTCTCAGTGCCTTCTTTCTGAAGATCTGTTCAGAGTGTTCTAGTCTTCCTGATGGCCTGGTTTCTCACTGGGAGATGTCTGTCCGGGCTGCGTCTAGATTTGGTGAATGATTTGAAATTACAGAGTAGGGAAAATGGCATGACTGTGACTTGTTTTAGCAGCTGTAGAGATAAAGAATTAACCTCTCTGAATATCTCTTTTCTGATCATAAAAAATCTCAGCAGATGATGATTATACCTACCTCGTAAAGGATTGCTGTGATTATTAAACACAATGATGCATTAAAAAGGCTCAATAAATTCTGGAACAAGGCTTTCCTCTTATTTGCACAAGATGTCCTCCTACTTACTCAACTGAACTAAATACCTGAATGGTCTTCATCTGAAATTATGGTTAATAATAATGACCACCATTGAGCAAAACACCTGATATGTCCCAGGTTCTGTGATAGTTACTTGATATACCCTATTTCTAATCCACATAGAAACCTGTTAGTTAGGTATTACTTTCTCCCTTTTATAGATGAAGGAAATGAAACTCAGAGAGGTTAGCTTGCTTAGCATCACACAGCTGACCATATACATGGATTCAAATCTAAATGTGTCTGCCTCTAAGCCAGTGCATCTTTTCTCTGTACCACTATTTCATTGAACAACTTTAGCATTTAGGGAAAGGGCATTAAGAGGGCAGTGGGTGGGCTATTCTTCTGTAGATACATTGTTTGCCAGTTCAACAAAGGTTAAAGATTTCCTTTCTGATATTGTTGCCTGGGTGAGCAAAAATTAATCTTCAATATTGTGTTCAAATAATTACTTTCATTCCAAATATTTTTTACGTCAGCTTAGTAAGTAGTTGGCCTTATACCTAGAGTAGCGTGTAGATCCATTTTTGTATCATTTATTAAATAACTGGGAAGGTGTCTCCACCCCCAGTTTTTCTGTTTACTCACAATTAACTGACACATTTTTAAAGGGACTGCACCGATAGACAATTCACATGGGGCTGAAACTGAGGAGGTTTTGACAAGCTGTCAATGAGGAGATTGGCAAAGAAAGCAAAGGAGAAGACCTTATAAGTGGTAATGAGATGAGAGAAAAGAAAAATAGGCTGTGATGTTGATCATAAACGTTTACACATGCTATTTTGTCTGCCTGGGATATCTTTTCCCCTTTCATTATTAACTAAGCAATCCATACATTGTGTAAATAATTTAAATGGTAAATAAGAGAATAAGATAAGAAGTAAAGTTTTTGTCTTTGTACCCACCCCCTTTCAACTCTGCCCCATCCAAGCTCTTTCCTTAGACATTTGTATATCTTTTCAAATATATTCTATAGGCAGAGAAGCCTATCTGTCAATCTATTATGCTTATGAAAATGCCATCATACTACATGTCCTCTTTTGCATTTTTTAGTCTCTCATATATTTTGAAAACGTTTCTATCACATACATATAGACTCACCTCTTTTTTTTTCTTTTTGAGGGAGTCTTGCTCTGTTGCCCAGGCTGGAGTGCAGTGGCATGATCTCGGGTCACTGCAACTTCCACCTCCTGGGTTCAAGAGATTCTTCTGCCTCAGCCTCCCCGAGTAGTTGGGATTACAGGCAAGTACTACCACTCCCAGATAATTTTTGTATTTTAGCAGAGATGGAGTTTTACTATGTTGGCTAGGCTGGTCTCAAACTCCTGACCTCAAATGATCCCCCTGCCTCAGCCTTCCAAAGTGCTGTGATTACAGGCGTGAACTACCACACCCGGTGACTCACCTCATTTTTATGGTTATATAACATGGATGTATCATAGTGAATTCATTTATTTAAATACATATTTATGGCTGTTTAGATTGGTTCTAGTCCTTTTCTATTAAAGCAATCACCATTCCATTCATTTTAAACTTGTTTTCTTATTTTTATCCACATACCATCATTCAACATACAAAATCATACCCATTCCGTTCTACATTTTAGCATCTCAAAAGACAGCACTTCATCAAATCAGGATATATACCCATATTCCTTTTCAGTGAATCCTGAAGAGCCCCTACCAAGTACTTTCAGGTGAATTGGTAAAGAAAAAAAATGGTTAAAAATAGGATGGGTGCGGGGGGGCGGAGCAAGATGGCCGAATACGAACAGCTGCAGTCTCCAACTCCCAGCGCGAAGG
>NW_012117976.1:2156-6092 GCF_000951035.1 Colobus angolensis palliatus | reverse complement strand
GATGGTCTCGATCTCCTGACCTCGTGATCCGCCCGTCTCGGCCTCCCAAAGTGCTGGGATTACAGGCTTGAGCCACCACGCCCGGCCCCAATGTTTTTTTTTTAATCCATCATCCTCCGCTCATCCTCCCCGATCCTGAGACTCCAATGTTCATTATATCACTCTCTGCGGCTTTGTGTTGGTTTCAATTTTTTTTTTTTTCCCCCAGATGGGGTTTCGTTCTTGTTGCCCAGGCTGGAGTGCAATGGTGCAATCTTGGCTCATCGCAACTTCTGCTTCCTGGGTTCAAGCGATTCTCCTGCCTCAGCCTCCCGAGTAACTGGGATTACAGGCATATGCCACCACACCTGGCTAATTTAATATTTTCAGTAGAGACGGGGTTTCTCCATGTTGGTCAGGCTGGTCTCGAACTCCCAACCACGGGTCATCCGCCTGCCTTGGCCTCCCGAAGTGCTGGGATTACAAGCATGAACCATGGTTTTAATTTTTAAAAAAGGAAAAGAGCCGGGCGCGGTGGCTCATACCTGTAATCCCAGCACTTTGGGAGGCCAAGGTGGGCGGATCACCTGAGGTCAGGAAATTGAGACCATCCTTGTCAACATGGTGAAACCCCGTCTCTACTAAAATACAAAAAATTACCCAGGCATGGTGGCATGTGCCTGTAGTCCCAGCTCATCGGAGGCTGAGGCAGGGGAATTGCTTGAACCCAGGAGGCAGAGGTTGCTGTGAGCCAAGATCACGCCACTGCACTCCAGCCTGGCGACATGAGACCCTGTCTCAAAAAAAAAAAATTACCCTGGAGTCATCAGGCCCGATTTCAGGCTCTTCTATTTATTTATTTATTTTTCTTTTGAGATAGGGTCTCACTCTGTCACCCAGGCTGGAGTGCAGTGGTGCAATCATGGCTAACTACAGCCTCCACCTCTCCAGGCTCAGGTGATCCTCCCACCCCAGCCTCCCAAGTACAGGCACAGGCCACCACGGCCAGCTAATTTTTTGTAGTTCTTCACAGACACAGGGTGTTGTCATGTTACCCAGGCTGGTCTCAAACTCCTGGGCTCAAGTGATCCACCCATCTCAGCCTCCTAAATTGCTAGGATTACAGGCTTGAGTCACTGCACCTGGCCATCTCTTCTCTTTTTCTTACTGTGTGTGACCTCAGACAAGTCACTGAATCTCACTAGGTCTCAGTGTCTTTGGGAGTAATGCAGGTGACCTGGGGAAAGTAACTTCCTCTCTAAGGATCAGTTTAGTTAACCGACAAATGTGGGGCTTAGTCAATGGACAAAAGACTTGACCAGGTACTTCACCAAAATACATATCCAAATGGCCAACAGGCAGACAGAGTCAACATCATGACTCATCAGGAAATGAAAATTAAAACCACAGTGTGGGTTGGGTGTGGTGGCTCACGCCTGTAATCCCAGCTACTTCGGAGGCTGAGGTAGGAGAATCACTTGAACCCAGGAGGCAGAGGTTGCAGTGAGCCGAGATTGTGCCACCGCACTCTAGCCTGGGCAACAGAGTGAGACTTCATCTCAAAAAAAAAAAAAGAGAGAGAAATTCGAAATCAGCTGTGGATCCTTTTACATGGCTTTGTTCTCTATAAGCACATGGAATCTTGCCACCTGGAAGACAGGGAAATAGAGACTGCCAAAACACAGTTAAGGTGGTTATAAATCAGCTTATTGTAGAAAACCATGATGGAAGCTCATGGCTTTATAAGTGAAAGGAACCAGTTATGGTTCAACTAAAAAAAAAACAAAAACAAAAACAAAAAACAAGTAACTCTGGTACTTTGAACTTGCCTTGGTAATATCATTGACTTATTTGTGAGTAATGTTTTGCTACACTCTGGGAGGTATAAATGTCTGGGAAGACTCTTCTTTTTAAAAAAATTACATTTTGTATTCTTTATAGAGATGGAGTTTCACCATATTGCCCAGACTGGTCTCAAACTCCTGGCCTCAAGCGATGCCCCACCCCCCAACCCCCAGTCTCGGCCTCCTAAAGTGCTGGACTTACAGGTGTGAGCCACCAAGCTGGGCCCCTGGAAAAACTTTTCTAAAACACACACCAGATCTGTACAGAACAAGCATGGCAAAGGAGGAATGAGTAGCACAGAGTTCTTTCTTTCCAGCCTGAATCCCAAATGGCATCAGTGCAAGGAACAAGGTTTCTTTGTACAGAAACAGCTGACGAGAAAGCCACGGAATTTTCTGCACTGCACTGTACCAACCATCACCTGTCTGTGACCTCCATCCACCTGAGCTCCCTTGCCAATGCCAAGCCAGGGTCTTCTGTTGTACTCCCAGAGCCCGGGGTAGCACCTGGCACACAGTTGGTGCCCAATAAATGTGCAAAAGAAGAGAGGAGAGAATCTTTAGATCATATATTTATTTTAATTTGTTTTAAAATCCCAAGTACCAGGTAGATTTGTACAATTATTATGCATCAATTTAGAACAATTGTTTTAAGCTGAAAGGCCACTGGATTAGATACATGGCAGGAATGGAGGGCAAGGATCAGGCTTTCTTGCTCACCATTGCACCCCCAGGGCCTATCACAGTGCCTGACACAGCAAACCAAGAGGAGTAATGTGGCTGTGTATTTATTTATCTATTTATTTTTAGATGGAGTCTTGCTCTGTTGCCCAGGCTGGAGTGCAATGGCAAATTCTTGGCTCCCTGCAACCTTCGCCTCTTTGGTTCAAGCGATTCTCTCACCTCAGCCTTCCGAGTAGCCAGGATTATAGGCGCCACTACACCCAGCTAATTTTTGTATTTTTAGTAGAGACAGGGTTTCACCATGTTGGCCATGCTGGTCTTGAATTCCTGACCTCAAGTGATCCGCCCGCCTCAGCCTCCCAAAGTGCTAGGATTACAGGCATGAGTCACTGTGCCTGCCCCATATATTTATTTTAATATACAAAAGAAATGGAGGGAGGATATAAATGTTTTGAATGAAGAACTCTTAAAACTCAACAAGATGAACAACTCAATTTAAAAATGAGCAAAGGACTTGATGAACACTTCTCCAAAGAAGACATACAAATGGCCAGCAAGCACTTGAAAAGATTCTCAGTGTTATTAGTCATTAGGGAAATGCAAATCAAAACCGCAAGGAGTTACCACTTCCTACCTACTAGGATGGGTTTTTTTCTTTTTTTAACTTTTTGAGACAAGGTCTCACTCTGTCACCCAGGCTGGAATGCAGTGGCGCAATCACGGCTCCAACTGCAGCCTCAACCTCCCAGGCTCAAGTGATTCTCTCACCTCAGCCTCTTGCATGGCTGGGACTATAGGCGCATACCACCACACTCGGCTAATGTTTGCATATTTTTTGGTAGAGACAGGATTTCGCCATGTTGCCCAGGCTTGTCTTGAACACCTGGGCTCCCAAAGTGCTGGTATTACAAACATGAGTCACCCTGCCTAGCCTAATTTTCTTTTTAAAATTTTTGTAGACACAGGGTCTCACTTTGTTGCCCAGGCTGAACACCTGGCCCCTAGCAACCTCCCTTCCCTCCTCCCCTCCTTCCCTCCTTCCCTCCTTCCTTCCTTCTTTCATCTTATTCTGTCACCCAGACTGGAGTGCAGTAGTGCAATCTTGGCTCACTGCAACCTCCACCTCCCAGGCTCAAGCAATTCTGCTGCTTCAGTCTCCCAAGTAGTTGGGACTACAGGTGTGTGCCACCATGCCCTGCTAATTTTTTTGTAGTTTTAGTAGAGATGGGGTTTTGCCATATTTCGCAGGCTGGTCTCAAACTCCTGAGCTCAAGCAATCCACCTGCCTCGGTCTCCCACAGTGCTGGGATTACAGGTGTGAGCCACCGCACCTGGCCTCTTTTTTTTTTTTTTCCATTTATTTTTATTTTTTATTTATTTTATTTATTTATTTATTTATTTTCAGACAGAGCACTCTGTTGCCCCAGGC
>NW_012117976.1:0-901 GCF_000951035.1 Colobus angolensis palliatus | reverse complement strand
TGCTAGGATTACAGGTGTGAGCCACCGCACCTGGCCAATAAAAGGAAATTTTTAGTGCTATTGTTACAACTTTTCTTAAGTCTATAATTATGCCAAAATAAAAGTTAAAAGAATAAAAAATGACATACCTATGACAGTACTTTCCTGATTTTTCTTGCATTCCTTATTGGTGAGATCCACATGACAAAGATTCAATGGTTCATCTTTGTAGCTCTCATGGCACCTGACACAGCAACTAGCCACTCAGTAAATAAATTAACTGCATCTGCAAAACACACATTACATGTATCCAGAAAATGTATATTGAGAAAATATAAAAGCAACTAATTTTCATAAAAGGTTTCAAGCAGAAAAGGGAGGAGACAGATTAATTTAAAACGTACCTTTTCCTCTCTCCAGGGCTACAGGTAAAGGATGGTAATTGTCTGCACCACACTTAGATTTCCTTTCAAAAGTGTAATCAGGCCCAGCACGCTGGCTCACGCCTGTAATCCCAACACTTTGGAAGGCCTGGTGGATCACTTTCAGAAATCGAAGACCAGCCTGGCCAACACAGTGAACCCCTGACTCTACTAAAAATACAAAAATTCGCCAGGAATGGTGGCACACACCTGTAGTCCCAGCTATTCAGGAGGTCGAGGCAGAAGAATTGCTTGAACCCAGGAAGTGGAGGTTGCAGTCAACTGAGATCATGCCACTGCACTCCAGCCTGGGCGACAGAATGAGACTGTGTCCTTCAATTAGGAAAATCACAGATCTGTCCAAAGAAAGGAGAATGCTTTAAGAGTGAGAATCCTGCCAGGCGTGGTGACTCACACCTGTAATCCCAGCACTTTGGGAGGTCGAGGCGGGCAGATCACAAGGTCAGGAGATGGAGACCATCCTGACTAACATGGTGAAA
>NW_012117975.1:6881-7246 GCF_000951035.1 Colobus angolensis palliatus | reverse complement strand
TGATTTCTCAGGATGAATGTGATTGAAAAGGTTCTCAGTGGGAAAGATGCAACATTTACTACAGGATACAAAATCCCTGTATATCTTCCCGGACTACAGATCAGCATTTTTACTTTAAGTCTCAGTTAAGTCAATGAGAACCTCATCTTTTCGGCAAAGCAATTTCGGAATTTGTTGCATTATAAGAATGTTTTTGGCTGGGCATGGTGGCTCAAGCCTGTAATCTCAGCACTTTGGGAGGCTGAGGCAGGTGGATGACGAGGTCAGGAGTTCAAGACTAGCCTGACCAACATGGTGAAACCCCACCTCAACTGCAAATACAAAAAATTACCCAGGCATGGTGGCGCATGCCTGTAATCCCAGGA
>NW_012117975.1:0-1781 GCF_000951035.1 Colobus angolensis palliatus | reverse complement strand
GCATATACAAAAAAGTAATTCAAAACATATCAAAAGCCTAAATGAAAGAGCAAAAAATTATAAAACCCTTAGAAGTAATTATAGAAGTACATTTTCATGACCTTGGAAGTCTCACTGTTTTGTTAAATATGACATGAAAACCAAAAACAACAACAGAAAAATAGATAAATTAGACTTCATCAACAGTAGAAACTTTCATTCATCAAAAAGACATTATCAAAAGAGTTAAAAGACAATATACAGAATGAGAGGAAATATTTGCAAATCATATATTTCATAAGGGTGTAGTATTCAGAGTATATAAAGAACACTTACAAAAAGACAAATAACCCAATCAAAAAATGGGCAAAAGACTTGAATAGAGATTTTTCCAAAGAAGACAAGTAAGTGGCCAAAAAGCACATTAAAAAATGCACAACATTATTAGCTGCTAGGGAAACACAAATCAAAACCACAGTGAGATGCCACTTTGCATCCACTACGATGGCCATAAAGGAAAAAAAAGATTGTAAAAAGTGGAAAATAACAAGTGCTGGTGATTATGTGGAGAAACTGGAACACAAATTGCTTGTAGAAATGTAAAGATGGTTTAGCTGCAGCAGAAAAGTTTGCTGATTCCATAGTAAGTTGCTCATAGAATTTCCATAAGACCTAGCAATTCCACTCCCAGGTATACCCAATAGAATTAGAAACGGAGTTCAAACAAAAATTTGTAAGTGAATGTTCATAGCAGCTCTATTCGTAATAGCCAAAAGGTAGAAACAACTCAAATGTTCATCAACAAACAAATCCAAATGTCTGTCAACAGATGAATAAACAAAAGGTGGTAGAGTCATAGAATGGAATATTATTCCTCTTTAAAAGAGAATGAAGTACTGATACATGTTACAACATAGATGAACCTTGAAAATATCATGTTAAATGAAAGAAACAAGACACAATAACATGTATAATATAAGTCCATTTATATGTAATATCCAAAATAGGTAAATCCATACAGACAGAAAGTAGATTAGTGGCTGGCAGGGCTGGGGAGAGCTGGCAAATGAAGACTGACTGCTTGATGGCTACAGGTTTTCCATTTGAGGTGATGAAAAAGTTCTGATGCTTGATAGAGGTGATGATACAGTCTTGTGAAAGAACTTAATTCCACTGACTTGCACACTTAAAATAGTTACAGTGATAAATTTATATGTTATCTGTATTTTACCAAAATAAAACTAAATTGGTAAATCTAACTTATTAAGAAAAACATTATCTCATCACTGAGGTATACACCAATAATAAAATCAATGGGTTTTTTTTTTAGCAAAAGAGTCTATAGTAGCATGTATCAAAATTAACAGAATGAGCAAATATCTCAGACTATCCCCCCACTATATGATAGAGAGACTTGATTCTTATGCTCTGTAAGCAGTTTGGCAGTATACAAACCTAAAATAATAATCTAGTCATAAAAAAGAAACAATCTGTGTGTGTAATACAATGAAATTATAATTATCCAATAGGGGAAGAAATCCCAAAAGCTTTTTTCCCTCCACTTTTACTCCCCTGATATATGCCATCACCCTCAGGCTCCCTCCTGAAGGCTCCAGAGGTTACAATGTCTTAGAATTATAAGGACTTTACGTAACACTTCACCCTTTGGGGTCTGCATATAATTTCTCATTCTGGAAACCCCATGAGCCATTCTCACTCCTTTGATTATCAATTTTCTTACAAAATATTTTAAGTGCTTTCTTCTAGTTCAATCCCATTGTGATTTAAATACTTAATAATGT
>NW_012117974.1:11388-12186 GCF_000951035.1 Colobus angolensis palliatus | reverse complement strand
AAAAAAAAAAAAAAAAAGAAAATGAATATTGTATGGCAAAAATGATAGAAATATGTCAATGGAAAAAGAAAAAAAAGAAACGGGTCAAGGTAAATGTATGTTCCCAAACTGAGCACATCCACTGCTGAGAGTGACCACTGCTCCATAACCCGGGTACTGATGTACTTGGTTTTGGACTTCATGTCCAAATGGGCTTCAGGATCAGAACTCCCTTGTTATGCAACCCTGTGAATTTTGTATTGTTGGCAAGTGTTATAGACTGAATGTTTATGTCTTTCCTAATTCGTACGTTGAAGCCTGAATACCCAATGTGATGGTATTTGAAGGTGGTGTCTTTGGGAGGTAATTGAGTTATTAGAGTGGAGCCCTCATGAATGTGATTGGTGCCATTATAAGAAAAGACACAGGAGGCTGGGCATGGTGCCTTATGTCTGTAATCCCAGGGTTTTGGAAGGCCAAGGCGGGAGGTTTGCTTGAGGCCAAAGGTTTGAGACCAGCCTGGGCAATATATTGAGACCCCATCTCTATATAAAGTTTAAAAACTTAGTAGGGTACAGTGGTATGTGCCTGTAGTCCTAGCTATGGGAAGCTGAGGAGGGAGGATTGCTTGAGCCCAGGAGTTGAAGTGAGCTATGATTGTGCGACTGTAGTCCAGCCTGGGTGACGGAGCAAGACCCCATCTGTAAAAATAAAAAATTAAAGAGAGATGAGTTCTGTTTTAGACATATAATGAGCAGGCTGCTGTCTGTAAGCCAGGAAGCAGGTCCTCACCAGACAGTGAATCTGCTGGTGCTTTGA
>NW_012117974.1:0-1418 GCF_000951035.1 Colobus angolensis palliatus | reverse complement strand
AAAAAAAAAAAATGTATATATATACATACATTGTAGATAATGAGAGCCAGGTTTCTTACTGTCAGAGACAGACATTACAAATGAAAAAAGGAAATGCTAAAATGAGCCCTGGAATTGATTGATGGTATCCATATTAACTAATAGTTGTTAATAGGTATATAGATATTGGTATATGTAAATATGCATATTTTTCCTGACTATGCTAATAAGGTCTAGAAGCAATGACATTCCAGTAGCAATGAGCACAGCTAATCTTAGATACTGGTTTCTAAACCATTCTCTAGTTTAAAAAAACCCCTGTACTTCTTAGAGTAATGGGTGATTCCAGGACTGGGGTAGGGAAATTATAAGAAAAGACTGGAACAAAATTGTGATGCTAAGTAGTGAGAAGTTCTCTATAAAGTGATGGGGGCACATTGAAAGGACACAAAAGCCAACATGAAGGAGCTCCCAATGGCTAGATATGGTCAATCTGAACAACCAAGTAAATAATGACAGTACTGGATTATAATTTGTAGAATAAAATACATGCCCATGAGTGTGTACTGATATAAATAACTGAATGATATGGTTTGGCTGTGCCTCCACCCAGACTTCATCTTGAACTCCCACATGTTGTGGGAGGGACCTGGTGGGAGGTAACTGAATCACGGCTGCAAGTCTCTCCCATGCTGTTCTTGTGATGATAGTGACTAAGTCTCACAATACCTAGTGGTTTTAACAAGAGGAATTCCCCTGCACAAGTTATCTTTCTCTCTTTGCCTGCTGCCATCCGTGTAAGATGTAACTTGCTCTTCCTTGCCTTCCACCATGATTGTGAAGGTTCCCCAGCCACGTGGAACTATAAGTCCATTAAACCTCTTTCTTTTGTAAATTGCCCAGTCTTGGGTATGTCTTTATCAGCAGTGTGAAAACAGACTAATACACTGAACAAAGAAATAAGCAAGAGGAGAAAGGACAGCTCTTACAGAAGAATTTGAATTAATTGTTATGGACTATTATCATTTTGATATACTTTAGTCTGGTCTTGATTTTTTTCCCCCTTAAATAATCTTTTACCTCCCCATCTCCCTCACTGTAACATAGGCACTTTTCTCCCTGGTCTTAGAAACCTTTTATATACATGTTTATTTTCTATAGTATTTCTCATCAGATAGATGTAATACATGATATAAGTCTTTTCAAAAGGAGATATTTCCCTTTATTCCAGAAATGCCAAAATTTAATCAAGTATATTTTTATCTTTTTTTTTTAGATGGAATCTTGCTCCTGTCACCCATGCTGGAGTGCAGTGGTACAACCTCGGCTCACTGCAACCTCCACCTCCAGGTTCATGCAATTTTCCTGCCTCAGTCTCCCTAGTCGCTGGAATTACAGGCCCAAGAACCACACCCAACTAATTGTTTTTTTTTTTTTTT
>NW_012117973.1:5772-6176 GCF_000951035.1 Colobus angolensis palliatus | reverse complement strand
CACCTCCCACCTTGAAATGGTTCTTCGTGGTGCAGTTGCACCTAGGGGGGTGGACTTGTCTTTGACTGTCGCCTTCCACAGAGTTCAGTTAGGGTGGGCAGGAAAGAATTCTCTGCTACAGGTCTGCATTCCAGGCTGCTTCCAGAAGTGGGAATTCTGCTGCCCTGCAGTCTGGGAATGGATTTCTAGTGTCCCAGCTTCAGGTGGAGTTGCAATTGAGTGAGGCAACCCACCACACCCATCTGGAGCCAGGAACTAGAGCCATTTTTAAAGTGACAGTTTCTCCATAAGATTACCCAAAAAATGCAGTCAGCACATTTCTCTTTCTCATATGCATTTGGCCATCTAAAATGGGAATGGTGGTTTTTTGAAGCATGGATGTAGTTTTAAGTTTTTGAGTATTG
>NW_012117973.1:0-772 GCF_000951035.1 Colobus angolensis palliatus | reverse complement strand
TTAATTATTAAACATCAAGAATCGATTTTAATAATTATCAATAATATCAATTAATATTTTACCATTAATGAATAATTATTTTATATATATAATGATGGATTCCAAAAATTAATTTTTAATATTAATGTCATTTATCAATATTAATTCTTAATGTTAATTATTATTTTATTGCCAGCGTCCCTCAGTATTGATCTTCGTGACATTAATTGTTGATATCATTATTATTAATGGTGTTATTAATTATTAATATTAGTTATTTTTAACCAGTGTGTATATTTAGTGTCTTGACTGTCGTTATTAATATCGGTGATTACTATTAATTTTTATTGTATTTATTAATATTAATTAATATACTTCCTGATATCCGGCAGGGAGAAGATGATATTACTCCCAGTGTCACAGAAAGTGTACAATCCTCTGTGATGTTATTCCTAATAGCCAGGGTTAGAGGATGACATTATTGAAACTACCGCAGTGTGTGTACATCCCTTCGATCATCTTGTTCCTTCTATCTAGGGTGCGAGAGGATGATATTACTCTCAGTATCGCAAGGGGCGTGAACCTCCGCTGTGATATTTTCCCTGACATCCAGCCAGGAAGAGGAAGATATTACTAATAGCCGGCCGGGGAGAGGAAGATATTACCCCCAATATCGCAGGGGTGTACACCCCCTTGTCATATTGTTCCTTATATCCTGGGAGGGAGACGATGATACTAGTGGCAATATGGCAGGGGTTTTATACGCCCACTGTGCTATTGTTCCGAATAACAT
>NW_012117972.1:6514-8262 GCF_000951035.1 Colobus angolensis palliatus | reverse complement strand
ATATATATATATCTGAATATATTCACTGTAACAGCAGAAATGCTCTAATTTGGTATTTCTATGTAACTACAATAACCAGCTGATACTCAAGAATTTCTGATTTTTGAAGTTATTTACAAAGTGAAAGGAAGATGCACTCGGTGGTTTCGATAGCAATACATCTGAAGGATTCTAACCCTTTGAGAATAAATAAGCTCAACAGAAGCAACAGGATGGCAGGGATGGTGATACGCTCACCCTGTACTTGGAGTACAGCACTGATTGTGCCAAGTCTAAGCACAGAATTACGGGAGCCCTATGCATAGTGGACACATCTGAATACCAGCTCTGACATTTCTCAGGTCTTTGAACTTGAGTAAGTTTCTACATCTCTCTAAATTTGTGTTTCCTCATGTGTAAAATGGGAATAATAACTGTGCCCATCTGATAGGGATATTGAGACAATTAAATGAGATGGCGCACAGAGAGAGCTAAGAATGACTTATAGAAATGAAACAGTTATTTATTATTATTATTGCTGGGCCCGGTGGCTCAAGCCTACAATCTCAGCATATTTTGGGAGGCTGAGGCAGTGGATCACCTCAGGTCAGGAGTTGGAGACTAGCCTGGGCAACACGGTGAAACCGCATCTCTACTAAAAACACAAAAATTAGCTGGGCATGGTGGCATGTGCCTGTAGTCCCAGCTACTCAGTAGGCTGAGGCAGGAGGATGCCTTGAACCCGGGAGGCGGAGGTTGCAGTGACCACCACTGCACTCTAGCCTGGGTGACAGAGTAGGACTCCATCTCGAAAAGAAAATTTTTTGTTACTATTATTCCTGAGTTATTCTTTTATAATCAGAATATCTACCTTTCTTGGATAATTAATTTCACTACAAATGAAATGAAGTGTATTTGCCACTCTATTCTCCTCAATGATCTAAAAATTCCTTCTTTAAAATAGTCTGATAAGGTATATATTTTAACCCAATGCACAGGCAATTCAACATCAATTATGTTACAACTGATAGGGAAAATAAAAGCAGTGAGAAGGAAAGACTGACAGGTCAGAAACTTAGGAATTTTATTTCCCCAAAGGGAGGTAACACTGATAAACGACATCTTTGTAGAACAACCTCTCAGCACCTCACCTCCCTGGAGGCAAATGAGTAGGCAGAGATCAGAGTATCCACATGCGTGACACACCCACCTGTCACTCAACCTGGCCCTGCTGATGAGCAGGCCATTTGGCTAATGTACACAAAAGAGAAACTCTCCAAAACAATCTCCAGGTAGGGGCATCCTTGAGAGTTTGGATCCAATGCCAGCTTTCACAAATAGAGCAAGAAGACAAGCCATCGTCTTGCGAAAGCATCCATCTGGCAAGTTTCATTTAATTATCATGGGCAACTGTGTGATCAAGCTGAAAAGCAGGACACAACACAGAAAATCAGCAGACCCTTAGGATAATGCTATTTGCTGGGGACTCTCGGTGCCACACTGTGGGTCTCTCTGGACTCAGTTTAAGTGTCACCTCCTTCTCTAAGCAAGCCTAAACTCTCTGATGCCAAGTTGGTCTCTCTCCTTTCCTTATTCCCAAAGCATTTATGAACACCTGATGCTGGTATACAAGATCTTGGTCTGCCTCCTCCATCAGACTCGATGTTCTCGAGGGCAGAAATGACATCTTACTGATTGAGTACACTTGTAACTCCTAGCTCAGTGTGACCCACAGCAGGCGCACGGTAAGAGCTGTTGAATGATGAAGA
>NW_012117972.1:0-2264 GCF_000951035.1 Colobus angolensis palliatus | reverse complement strand
TATGACCCAGCAGTGTACTTTTTTAAAGGGCCTTTAAGGAATGCTTATCAAAGCCAGGACTAGAGTAGGGCAAGAGAAGCACCCAGAGCATAAAAATAAGAAGGGCACTAACCCTAAAGAGCCTATGAGCGGGTACCTGTGCGAGTACCTCCTTATATTTCACACTCTAGTTGCCTTTCTTGCCTCACCTCGGTCCAGACCTTTCCCTAACATTGGTGCTAAGAGACCTCCTTCTGAAAAAGATGAGACATACTAGTACAGCATGAGCTGTATATGGGAAGTTGCATTATGAAAATATTTAATGCATAAAGAATGGGCCAGGTAGAAATCTAATTCCTAAAAATGAAAATCTCAGCTCATTTGCATTCTGTAAGTGCCTCAGTGCACCGTGTTTGGCATTAAATATACATCTTGCTTTTAAAGATACGTAACTCTGCAGTTCTCCAGGTTAAATCTGAGCTGTGGCTTCTTAGATATTCGGCAGTAAGCAGTATAGCAAATGACACATTCCCTAATTCCTCCCAAGTTGGAGGTTTAGATAAGCCTAAGAGGTATGTAAGTTATGCATTTACTGTGGAGACAAAAAAAATGCATACAGCCTTTTTGCCTTTAAAAACATTGTGGACCTGAGTCATTCGGATATCTTCAACAACACCGATCAGCTTGTAGGCAGATTTCGGATGCTTATATCTCTGCTGAGAATTTATTGCTCTTGCAATTAAAACTCCTACACATCCAGAGATTTACCCCACAGATTTGTGAGCTTGGAAAATATTCCTTTTCATCACCATCCGGTCCATGTGGAAAGCAAGAACAAAATGAATTTTAAGAACACAATACAGATAACAAAGCTGAGGGCTGGTGGCTGAAAGGGAATACACAAGCCAGCGGTAGAAGGGGTCTTCCTTTCTTCATCTAAATGCAGGGAGGCATTTTTTGAGTGGAGTTCTCTCACCCCAGCCACTTTAACCAACTTCCGCTATAAATGTGCATTTGACCACATTTTATAATCAGCAGGACAAAAAACCACAAACACTTAAGTATCCAAATCATAAAAGACTAAACAAAGAGGGATCATAAGAAAGAATGAATTTGTTTTTAAAATTCGAGGTTTGCTGGTGTTTAAAGGCAATGAAGCAGTGCTCTTCCAGAATTTGTCACTATCCCGGTTTTGGGGTCTGTGTAAAACCTACACTTGTGCCATAATACCATTATAATAAAGAAATTTAAGTCAGCTAAAATTGGAGTACAAAAATAACTCAACTTTACTTATAAAAGGAATATTACACTTTTTAAAAAATTCCCAGAATAGATACTTCAGACATGCACTGTGTCTTATACATTCTTAAAGATATCCAGAAACTGGCATATGGACACTAACAGAAGTTTATTTAACAAATAAACTAAAACTCAACTACGATCTCCTGTACCTATTTTCTTTAACAGTGACTGTCATTTTAAAAAGAAAAAATCATTCTCTTAATGAAGTGATGTTCTTCACTAGGGCTCAGCGAAGTTTTACTATAAAGGGGTGAGATAAATATTTCAGGTGACTATTTTAGATTTGTGGGTCATAAGGTCTTTCCTGCAACTCCGTTCTGCAGCTGTAGGACAAATGTGCGCACAGACAATACATAATCAAATAGGCATGGCTGTTTTCAGTAAAACTTTCCTTGTGGGCACTAACATTTGAGTTGTACTCTCATGTCTCATGAAATCTCCTGATTTTTTTCAACTACTCAAAAATAAATTCAATAACGTTCTTAGTTTGTGAGCCATTCAAAAACAGGTTATAGGCTGGGTACAGTGGCTCACGCCTGTAATCCCAGCACTTTGGGAGGCCAAGGCAGAGGATCACTTGAGGTCAGGAGTTCAAGACCAGCCTGGCCAACATGGTGAAACCCTGTCTCTACTAAAAATACAAAAATAAGCCAGGCATGGTGGCGGGTGCCTGTAATACCAGCTACGCAGGAGGCTGAGGCAGGAGCACTGCTTGAACCTGGGAAGTGGAGGTTGCAGTGAGCCAAGATTGTGCCACTATACTTCAGCTCAGGCGACAGAGCAAGACTCTGTCTCAAAAGCAAAAAACAAAACAAAACAAAAACAAGCTACAGGCCAATTTTGGCCAGCAGACTATAGTTCTACCAACCCCTGTTCTAAACAGCAATCAAAAAGATATCCCAATCACGAGATTATGTTGAAAAATGATGAAACCACTTGGAGAGAGATTTCTTCAGCCAGAATTACTGTTCAATTTACAGGAG
>NW_012117971.1:5586-6434 GCF_000951035.1 Colobus angolensis palliatus | reverse complement strand
CCATGTTGGTCAGGCTGGTCTCGAACTCCTGAGCTCAGGTGATGCGCCTGCCTCAGCCTCCCAAAGTGCTGGGATCATAGGCATGAGCCACCGCGCCTGGACTCTCTTAGGGCGTTTGTACTTTTTGTGTCTTCCTCCTGGAATTCTTGTTTCATGGCTTTTCACCGAGTTCATATGTTTTACACCTTAAACGTCTCCTTCTTTTTAGTTAGAATGGTACTATGGTCTGAATGTTTGTGTTCGCCTCCCACACCCAAATTCTTATATCGAAACCCAATCCCCAATGTGAGGTATTAGAATGGGGCCTTTGGAAAGTGCTTAGGTTTTGAGAGTGGAGCCCTCGTGAATGAGATTATTGCCCTTACATGGAAGCCCCACAGAGCTTCCTGGCCCCTTCCTTTATGTGAGAACACAGCTAGCAGTCGCCATCTATGAAACAGAAAGTGGGCCTTCACTAGACTCCAAATGTGCTGGCACCTTGATCTTGGACTTTGCAGCCTTCAGAACTATGAGAAATACATTTCTGTTGTTTATAAGCCACCCAGTCTATGGTATTTTGCTATAGCAGTCTGATGAGACCGATGGAAAATTTTCGTAGCATTTCTGCTCACAGTTCGTTGGTTAGAATTGTGTTGCATGGTCACTTTAAGGGGGGCAGGGAACTTGACTATGTCAGTTTCATTTTATAGGGCAAAAGAAACAGAGATTGAAGTGGGGTAAAGTGAATGACACCTAGGGTATCTGTAGAGCCCCTTGTTACTCTCCTCTCTTTCATAATCCTTGTATATTCTTTCCTCACAAATACTTATTTTTCATCTTGCTTTTTTCTTTCTTTTTTTTTTTTTTTT
>NW_012117971.1:0-586 GCF_000951035.1 Colobus angolensis palliatus | reverse complement strand
GCGAATCAAGCAATTCTCCTGCCTCAGCCTCCCAAGTAGCTGGGATTACAGGTGCACGCTACCATGCCCAGCTAATTTTTGTATTTTTAGTAGAGACGGGGTTTTACTACGTTAGCCAGGATGGTCTTGATCTCCTGATCTCGTGATCCACCCACCTCAGCCTCCCAAATTGCTGGGATTACAGGTGTGAGCCACCGTGCCTGGCCTCAACTGTTCTTAATAATAATAATGCCTACCGGGTGTGGTATCTCACGCCTGTAATCCCAGGACTTTGGGAGGCGAGGTGGGTGGATCACCTGAAGCTGGGAGTTCGAGACCAGCCTGACTAACACGTAGAAACCCCATCTCTATTAAAAATACAAAATTAGTGGGGTGTGGTGGCTCATGCCTGTAATCCCAGCTACTTGGGAGGCTGCGGCAGGAGAATCACTTGAACCCAGGAGACGGAGGTTGCAGTGAGCTGAGATTGCCTCATTGCACTCCAGCCTCGGCGACAAGAGTGAAACTCCATCTCAAAAATTAATAATAAGAATAATAATGCCTTTCTTTTGTAAAACATTTGTTAGACGATGTCACATTTCTCATT
>NW_012117970.1:1336-2392 GCF_000951035.1 Colobus angolensis palliatus | reverse complement strand
TAATCCCAGCACTTTGGGAGGCCGAGGCAGGTGGCTCACCTGAGGTCAGGAGTTCGAGATCAGCCTCCCCAACATAGTGAAACCCCATCTCTACTAAAAATACAAAAATTAACTGGGTGTGGTGGCGGGTGCCTGTAATCCAGGCTACTCGGGAGGCTGAGGCAGGAGAATCGCTTGAACCAGGGAGGCGGAAGTTACAGTGAGCCGAGATCACGCCACTGCACTCCAGCCTGGGCAACAAAGAGTGAAACTCTGTCTCAAAAAACAAACAAACAAAAACTGAGATATCACTTTTAATTTATTTGCTTGGCAAAAATAACATTTGATAGCTCATTATTGGTGAAGGTATGGAGGAGCAAGTTACCTTACACATTGCTGGTGAAAGTGAAAGTTGCAACAACTTCTGTGGAAGAAGATTTCACAATATCATCAAAATTACAAAGGCACATACTCTTTGATTTAGCAATTCTACTTTCTACTAGTACTAATTATGCTACATATATACACCTGTGGAAATCACATGGCAAAATAAATTCACTTCAGCAAAATCAGGAATAGTAAAATAGGCCACAATCTTAATGTTGCTTGATAGAGAATCAGTCCGTCCATAAGCTGGGACATTTTACAGCCGTAAAAAGGAATTATGAAGCTCTTTATGTACTAATAAAAGATGATTTCCAAGATATATTAAGTAAAAACAGCAAAGTGCAAATTGCATTTATAGCATGCTGTGGAAATACATATGTAAAACCCAGTGCACATTATAGTTATACATAATCATATGTTAGGTAATACATTATTATATATTAGTGTATTTTACATCAAATAATAATTTTATTTCTAGAATGTTATCTGTATATAAGTTAAATAAATATATATTTTGCCCCTTTTTTCCACACAACTGGTAGCATACTATGTATATACATAAATATGCATGTATGGATTTTTTTTTTAACAAAAAAAACTACAAGTATTTTTTTGTCTTTTTTTTTTTTTAGAGACAGGTCCTGTTGCCCAGGATGGAGTGCAATGGGTATTCACAGGCCTGCTATCATA
>NW_012117970.1:0-616 GCF_000951035.1 Colobus angolensis palliatus | reverse complement strand
AACATACAAATATTTTTTTTTTTTTTTTTTTTTTTTAGAGACAGGTCCTGTTGCCCAGGATGGAGTGCAATGGGTATTCACAGGCCTGCTATCATAGCACACTACAGCTTCAAATTCCTGGCCTCAACTGATCCTCCTGCCTCAACCTCCTGAGTAGCTGGGAATACAGGCATGCCACTGTGCCTGGCCTTGTTTTTAATGTATATATTTTTCTGTAGACAGTTGACTATCTGTGGAAGAATACTCAGGAAAATGGCAACCCTGATTGCCTCTTGAGAATTAGGTGACCAGGGAGAGAAGTAGGTGGGAGTTTTTTTTTGTATACTCATACCTTTTGAATATTGTGCCATGTGACGAAGTCTATCAGATAAAGACCACCAAGGAACACACCTGCAGTCAAGTTAAGTTTATGAGCTTGCTGCTGTAAGGAAGACTCCACACCAGAGAAACCAAAGATATAACAGTAAGAGGGAACAGAAAGAAACTTTTTTATTTTTTGAGAAGGAGCCTCACTCTGTTGCCAGGGCTGGAGTGCAGTGGTGTGATCTTGGCTCACTGCAACCTCCACATCCCAGGTGCAAGCGATTCTCCTTCCTCAGCCTCCTGAGTAGCTGGG
>NW_012117969.1:3700-5546 GCF_000951035.1 Colobus angolensis palliatus | reverse complement strand
ATATATTTGACCTATCTCCACTGATGGAGTTTAATTCTTATTACCTGTGTTGCTGAGAGGCATGGAAAACAATCTCAGTAGTATCACATGCAAGACTTAGAAACAATAGAAGGTTGTTCACAACAGAACGACAACACTAGTGTCCCAATGACCAGTCCAGTTTGTCATTCCAGACTGTCAGCCCTCTATTTTTGTATATATCACCTTGAGAACTTCTCTCTACCAGCAAGCAAACAAGCAAGAAAGAAAAGAAGAGAGAGAGAGGAAGGAGAGAGGGAGAGAAGAACATATTTCTTATTTTAGAAAGTTCTTGCTGAATTAAATTGTGTCTAACATATGTTGATTGCACATGGCTCAAAACTTGGAGATGTATGTAATCAAATTGAATTCTTGTTACAGGAACTCAAATAAATAAGTAAAATTGAATTTTATTCTCAACTGAATTGTTTATTTAATTTTATTACAAAAAGGCATTTGTCTGTTTTTTCTATTTTTTTTTCTGAGTAAGGCAAGCTCTCAGAACATTATGACTTAGCAAATAATTGCATGCAAATTATTTTTGCTATTCTGTAAATATATTGATCTTAAAGCAACTATCTGTTGAGGATTATATGACAAAGTAAAGTGTCAATACATGTCTGAAAGCACAGGGAGAGGGAACTAAGCATATGTCTCATTCAGTCATTTAGTTGGGAAAGAATAACAAAGTGATATATTAGCCTTATTACTCAGTGGATTCTTATTTCAATTCACTGTAATAAAATTACCCAAATATAAGTTAAGAATATTTTGGAAGAATACTTTTCTTCATGACTTTCTTCTCTCCGCTATCACACTAAACAAGAAGCTTTTTTTTTTTCTTTGGAGACAATGTCTTACTCTGTTGCCCAGGCTGGAGGCTCACTGCAACCTCTGCCTCCAGGTTTCAAGCAATTCCACTAAACAAAAAGCTTGTAAGGAGTTACTTTGGTTTAAAGATAAAGCTAAGTAGTTTAAAAGTGGAAAAGACAGAAGTCATTTGAACTCTTTTAATAATTAAGGCATTAACCCTTACTTAAACCTGAAATTAAGGTATTATGTAGTATAATATATATAATTTTATACAAAATTAAATATAGTGTAGAATTGGAAATGTACAGAAATCATCATTTACAAAACAAACAATTACGACTCTCAAGACAGATTAGCTCTTTCAAATGTTGAACTACAGTAACAGTTATGTCATCTCAAATTGTTTTAGCAGCATCTTATATAGACCCAAAATGAGACCATGCACCAAAAAAAAATCTGTTTTTAACAGAAATTATTTTCGTACATACACATTTTAAGGATTGCCGACTATTCTAGCAACTTGCCTGATGTACAAAGCTATGAGTAATAGGACTAATTCCTTCCTCACCAAACCATATGTGTGTATTTTTCCCTAACTTTCTCCAACTAAAAAATAGCTCCATATATGTTTAAAAAAAAAAATCAAAACTAAGCTTTGCCATTAGTATGTAAAATACAAAGATTAAAAAACATGTTTTATATAATTAACAAATGATATTTTTCTAGTAAAGAATAGTTTATGCTAGTAAAAAATTTGTTAGAAGATCATAAATACTGTGAAGCAATAATTTTAACACATCTACTTGTGAGTTCTACATACATTCTGTCCAATTCCCCAACCAGAAAATTAATATTTACATTTTGAAATTTATCTCCCTAGACCTTATTTTTGCCTTTTTGTTTTAAAGAATGATTGTCTTCCGCCCCTCCAAAAAAAATATAAAAATCATATCAAGAACAACTTTATTTATTTATTTATTTTATTATTATTATTATTATTTTTGAGATGGAGTCT
>NW_012117969.1:0-380 GCF_000951035.1 Colobus angolensis palliatus | reverse complement strand
ATGATATGGTTTGGCTCTGTGTTCCCACCCAAATCTTCTCTTGAATTTTACTCCCACAATTCTCACATGTTGCAGGAGGGACCTGGTGAGAGAAACTGAATCATGGGGGCAGTTCCCTGCATGCTGTTTCCCTGCATGCTGTTCTCACGGTGGTGAATAAGTCTCATGAGATCTGATGATTTTATAAAGAGTTTCCGCTTTCACTTCTTCCTCATTCTCTCTCTTTCCACCACCAGGTAAAAAGTGCCTTTCAGCTTCTGCCATGATTGTGAGGTCTCCCTAGCCACGTGGTACTGCAAGCCCCTTAAACCTCTTTTGTAAATTGCCCAGTCTCGGGCATGTCTTTATCAGCAGCATGAAAACAATGTACTAATATAGTA
>NW_012117968.1:5679-6891 GCF_000951035.1 Colobus angolensis palliatus | reverse complement strand
TTTTTTTTTTTTTTTTTAAGACAGGATCTCATTCTGTCCCCCAGGCTAGAGTGCAGTTGTGTGATCACGGCTCGTACGGCCCCTATCTCCTGGGCTCAAGCGATTCTTTCGCCCAAGTAGCTGGGACTATAGGTGCATGGCATCATGCCTGACTGATGTGTTTTTTTTGTTTTTTTTTTTTTTTAACTTGTAGAGACAGACTTTGCTGTGCTGCCCAGGCTGGTTTTTAGCACCTCTTTCCAATGCTTTGTAAGGTAATTTCTCTAAAGAAGAGTATGGTTAGACTTAAGTATTGTTACTGATTTTTTTTTTTTTTTTTTTTATAAAGGGTTTTTGTTTTGGGTAAGTGGATAAGACAATGAGAACGGGTGTAAGTATGAACTGAGTTCGCTGGTTTAAAAGGCAGCTCTAGATTTGGAGGCTGTTACTGCATCATTATGTAGCAGAATACACAAGAAGTAAGAGCCCAATAGGTTGAGTTTTTATTGGACAGCTGTGCTAACATGGAGTGACATTCCCATAAAGGAGCAAAGGATTTTTAAAGAAACACTGATAGACCAAACGTTTTTGTTTCAGGGTCAGGGGAAAAGTTGAGACATCTGAGAATTTGTCTCAATATTTTAATATTTGTAGATGAGATTAAAACTAGAAAAATGTGATATCAGAATTACACTGATTGAATAGCAGTACCATCTGCTGTGTGATTTTTTTAAGTGCTTTATCACACATTAGTTGTAATCCTCACAACTGAGGTAGGTGGAGCAGGAGAGCATATGAGAGAACCCACAAAGGATATGGTGGGACAGGTGAGTTTATCCTGAGGGACCAGATGGCATGGAGTTACACATATTTTCTTAGGTACTTAGGCATATTTTCTCCAAAGACCTTAAAACAGATTGGCTAATGAAAAAGTTCAGAAAAGTGAAAATATGAAAACTACTCTATTCAAAAATATAGCCATACCTTGCTTTCATATATTTTGAAGCCTTTACTGATTGTTGTCTTTAGAAAAATCTCAAGTTCACAAATAATCTTTTCAGTTTCAGAGGTAAGTATGATCTAGACCTAACTCCTGTTAATGGTTTTTTTTTTTTTTTCCTTGAAATGGAGTCATGCTCTGTCGCATAGGCTGGAGTGCAGTGGTGTGATCTTGGCTCACTGCAAGCTCCACCTCCTGGGTTCACACCATTCTCCTGCCTCAGCCTCCCAAGT
>NW_012117968.1:0-1054 GCF_000951035.1 Colobus angolensis palliatus | reverse complement strand
CTGAGTTCACGCCATTCTCCTGCCTCAGCCTCCTGAGTAGCTGGGACTACAGGCGCCCGCCACCTCGCCTGGCTAGTTTTTTGTATTTTTTAGTACAGACGGGGTTTCACCATGTTAGCCAGGATGGTCTGGATCTGACCTCGTGGCCTACCTCCCCTCGGCCTCCCAAAGTTTTGGAGTTACAGGTGTGAGCCACCGGGCCCGGCTGAAAGTTTTTTTACCCTGTTCAGTCTTACAGGTGATGACAGCTGCTGCTATTGTGTCTGGGTTGCTCTTGTTTTTTTCCCCCACTTCACCCTGTCTTCACTAAAGTCTCTCCATGTAATCACATGGGGTGAATGCAGTTTCTTGCCAGGGCTCTGAATAATAGAAGTCAACAAAATACTCTGTACAAAACCCTTTATAAAAGTCTACCGTGTGCTCTATTAGCATGTTAGATCAATAGAAGATATAAAGAGAACCTTTTTAAAAATCAGAATTACTATAGAACTTTTCAGATTCTCAATATGAAGACTAAAGATAACCCTGATTTCATTTGTGATTTTAAAATTGTGAGCAGTATATAATAACACTTTTCAAAGGAGTATTGAAAAGATTACATGAATTAACTTAACCTGAGGAAAGTACCTGGCCTGGCCTCTAGCAGCGCTCCACGTGTCAGCCTTTCCTCCTGTCCCGTGGGCTGGGTACTGACAAAATCTCCTATCTTCAAGAAGTGTAGTGGAACTGTACAAGGCACTGATGATTCAGTGGTAAGACCTGCTTAGTGTTTGCCAGAAGTGGACAGTCCATAAGGAAAGAAAGGCATGCATTTGTTGTTTTCAAATAGTAGTAGTATCCTTTCTGTGGTGCTGAGATGACAAATAGTATGCTTAAAAACAAACAAACAAAAAACAGGCAAAAGGCAGAGTAAAAGTATCTAACAGGACCGATGTCTTCAGTCACATGCTTCCTGCCTCTTAAGAAACAGATTTAGGCCGGGCGCGGTGGCTCAAGCCTGTAATCCCAGCACTTTGGGAGGCCGAGATGGGCGGATCACGAGGTCAGGAGATCG
>NW_012117967.1:0-2831 GCF_000951035.1 Colobus angolensis palliatus | reverse complement strand
CGAGGTCAGGAGATCGAGACGATCCTGGCAAATACGGTGAAACCCCATCTCTATTAAAAATACAAAAAAAAGTAGCTGGGCGTGGTGGCGGGAGCCTGTAGTCCCAGCTACTCGGGAGGCTGAGGCAGGAGAATGGCGTGAACCCAGGAGGTGGAGCTTGCAGTGAGCCGAGATCGCGCCACTGCAACCCAGCCTGGGCCACAGAGTGAGACTCCGTCTCAAAAGAAAAAAAAAAAAGAATTTTTATCAACAAGAGTCTCTGAGGAGACAAGCTGTCCAAACGGCCATCTTGCTGCCAAAATAAACATGTGTGTCGTGACATGGCGCAGAACCCATTGTCAGGCTACCTGAAACACAATACTCTGTTCTGAGTGTCTGCTGCAGGCCCCAGACCTGAGGGACTGGACTCCACATCATGTGGGGAATACAGAAGGAACACCATCTTCCTCTTAAACCCTAAGATCTGCCTGTCACAGCGAGGCAGGATCAGACCCAGCACTGGCTGTGGCAGTGTCTGTGGGGCTGATTGCAATTCAACATGGAAGAACTTTCTCATCAAGGGCAGTCTTGGAGAGTGAGCTCTTGTTACGAGGAGTATGCGATGTACAGCTGGAGACCACCATCAGCTATTACAGAGGGGATTCCTTGGTGACAGACAGTCCTCCAGATTCAATGAGAACGACTAAAAACCACAAAACACCTGGTCCTAAATGTACAGTCTCCCCAACATTGAGACCCTAGGAATCACTTGTCTGAAGCAATAATGCAGTGAGTCCACATTTCTGTTTTCCCAGCGGCCCTCCTGGCCTTTTAGAAAAATAGTCCAAGGGCTCTATGCTGTTGACAGCTGGGAGCACCTGTTGGAAGATGCTCCATGGGGCAGCTTCCTATTCAACAAAAACCCCACATCCAGGCCAGCATGCAGGAGAAAATTTACTCCGCAGCTGGTGGTGGGCCAACAAGGGCCATGACCAAGCACCTTGCCTTCTGATAGTTTGGACGTTTCTTCTGCTCCAAATCACGTGCTGAAATGGATCTCTGGCCGGGTGTAGTGGTGGGCGCCTGTAACCCCAACTACTCAGGAGGCTAAGACAGGAGAATCACTTGAACCCAGGAGGTGGAGGTTGCAGTGAGCTGAGATCACGCCACTGCACTCCAGCCTGGGCCACAGAGTGAGACTCCGTTTCAAAAAAAAAAAAAAGAAATGTGATTCCCAGTGTTCCAACGCTAGAGGTGGAGCTGAGTGGGAGGTGTCTGGGTCATGGGGGCAGATCTTGCGTGAGTGGTTTGGCTTCCTCCCTGCAGTAATGAGTTCTCCCTCTGCGTTTAGGTGAGAACTGGGTGTTTAAGAGCCAGCACCGCCCTCCCTCTCTCAACGTGTGGTGCCGCCTCTCCTTCCCCTATGATTGGAAGCTGCCTGAGGCCCCAACTGAAGCAGATGCAGGCGCCATGCTTCTAGTGTAGCCTATGGAACCGTGAGCCAAATAAACCTCTTTTCTTATAAATGACCCAGGCTCAGGTATTTCTTTCTTTCTTTTTTTTTTTTTTTTTTTTTGAGACTGAGTCTTGCTGTGTCTCCCAGGCTGGAGTGCTGGAATGCAGTGGCACGATCTCGGCTCACTGCAAGCTCCGCCTCCTGGGTTCACGCCATTCTCCTGCCTCAGCCTCCCAAGTAGCTGGGACCACAGGCGCCTGCCACTACGCCCAGCTAATTTTTTGTATTTTTTAGTAGAGACGGGGTTTCACCGTGTTAGCCAGGATGGTCTCAATCTCCTGACCTCATGACTCGCCCACCTCGGCCTCTCAGAGTGCTGGGATTACAGGCGTGAGCCACCACACCTGGCCTAGGTATTTCTTTATAGCAATACAAAATGGATGAACACGCCTTTCTCAGCAAGCTCCTTGTTTTGGGGGAGGACCACTGAAGGAAAGAAAAAATCCTACACTGTGAGGTCTCGGTATGGACAGAAACCAGTGGAGAACTCAGAGGCAGGAGGCGCTGGAAACAGTGGGGAGGGAGGGAAGTGGCCTCCTAAGCAGGGCATGTGCTTCCAGATGGCCCTTCTCGATAGCCAGGCTCGTCTCAAATTCCTGACCTCATAAGATCTGCCCACCTCAGCCTCCCCAAATGTTGGGACTATAGGTGTGAGCCACTGCACCCAGCCCTGTGTGCACTTCTTATCAAGGCTACTGTGTGTCACAGCCCAGGCCGACCTGCAGCGGGTATGTCAATTAGATAGGGGCCCTCCTGCCCAGCCTGTCTATAAGTCACTCAGGATCACATGTTAAGTGTCCTCAAACGCCTTCCCTTTCCTGCTGTCGCTACTTCAGGAGCAGCTGTGCAGAATCCAGAATGCTCAGAAGACATCTGTGCATGATTTTCCAATCTGCTGCACCTCATTTCTTTATCACTCGTGGCAATAAACCAGCCACACCCTCTACATGCCCTGGAGTTGCTTTAATAATAAGGTTAGGCCAGGCTCAGTGGCTCACACCTTAATCCCAGTACTTTGAGAAATCAAGGAAGGAATGCTTGAGACCAGGAGTTTGAGACCAGCCTGGGTAGCACAGCAAGACCCCGTCCCTACAAAAAAATTTAAGTTAGCCAGGCATGGTGGTGTGTGCCTGTAGTCTCAGTTACTTAGGAGGCTGAGGCGGGAGGATCACTTGAGCCCACAAGTGTGAGGCTGTAGTGGGCTATGATCATACCACTGCAATCCAGACTGGGCAACAGGGCAAGACCCTGTCTTCGAAAAAAAAAAAAAGAACAAAAAAACACAGTAAGATTTAACAGCATTTGGCCGGGGACAGTGGCTCACAACTGTAATCCC
>NW_012117966.1:566254-566756 GCF_000951035.1 Colobus angolensis palliatus | reverse complement strand
TTCTTTTTTGTGGGGGGGATGGGGTCTCACTGTGTTGCCCAGGCTGGAGTGCAGTGGTGCAGTATCAGCTCACTGCAACCTCCGCCTCCTAGGTTCAAGTGATTCTCCTGCCTCAGCCGCCTGGGTAGCTGGGATTACAGGCACACACCCAGATAATTTATGCATTTTTAGTAGAGACAGGGTTTTGCCATAAGGCCAGGCTGGTCTTGAACTCCTGACCTCAGGTGGTCTGCCCACCCCAGCCTCCCAAATAGCTGGGATTACAGGCATGAGCTATCATGTCAGACGTCTATGTAGTATATGTACATACATATAAATATATAATGTAGTTTACATACATGTCTAGTGTATATATATATACACAATGTCTAGTTTTTATACATATACAATGTCTACATAGTTAATACATGTCTTTGTAATTTCTATGTAATTTATTCATATATAATTTCTATATAAATATATAATTGTCATGTAAATATATAATTTCTTTTTTTTTTTTTTT
>NW_012117966.1:557102-560667 GCF_000951035.1 Colobus angolensis palliatus | reverse complement strand
CCAGGCTGGAGTACAGTGGTGCAATCTCTGCTCACTTCAAGCTCTGCCTCTTGGGTTCACGTCATTCTCCTGCCTCAGCCTCCCAAGTAGCTGGGACTACACGTGCATGCACCACACCCGACTAATTTTTTGTATTTTTAGCAGAGAAGGGGTTTCACCGTGTTAGCCAGGATGGTCTCGATCTCCTGACCTCGTGATCTACCCACCTCGCCCTCCCAAAGTACTGGGATTACAGCCGTGAACCACTGCGCCCAGCCATGCCCAGCTGATTTTTAAATTTTTTGGTAGAGACAGGGTCTCACTGTATTGCCCAGGCTGGTCTCAAACTCCTGGGTTCAAGCAGTCTGCCTGCCTCAGCCTCCCAAAACCTTGGGATTACAGGGGTGAACCATCACGACTGACTGGAGTTTTTCTTAATGAGTATGAGTATCTGTGTCTCAGTAATCAATGTGCAATTTACTACAACCCCCACCCATTACCCAAAAATGTAATTATTAGAAATTTATTCTGAAGAAACAGGCTGGACACAGACGCTTACGCCTGTAATCACCACACTTTGGGAGGCCGAGGCAGGTGCATCACCTGAGGTTAGGAGTTCAAGACCAGCTTGGCCAATATGGTAAAACCCCGTGTCTATTAAAAATACAAAACTCAGCCAGATGTGGTGGCATGTGCCTGTAATCCTAGCAGCTACTCAAGAGGCTGAGGCAGGAGAATCTCTTGAACACGGGAGGCAGAGGTCACAGGGAGCCGAGACTGTGCCGTACCACTGCACTCCAGCCTGGGCGACAAAGTGAGACTCCAACCCCCCAAAAATATTGTAAGAAAACATTTTTAAGGGGATGGGGTCTCCGTCTGTCTCCCTGGAGTGCAGTGGTATGGCACAATCTCGGCTCCCTACGACCTGTCCCTGTAATCTCAACTACTTGGGAGGCTTTTTTAAGCAATCTTGGCTTCCTGCAACCTGTTCCTCCTGGGTTCAAGTGATTCTCATATGCCTCAGCCTCCCATGTAGCTGGGATTACAGGCACACACCAGCACGCCTAGCTAATTTTTTGTATTTTTACTAGAGATAGGGTTTCACCAAGTCGGCCAGGCTGGTCTCCAACTCCTGACCTCAGGTGATCCACCCGCCTTGGCCTCCCAAAGTGCAGGCCAAAGTGCCTGGCCTATTTTTATTTTTTGTAGAGGCCAGGCACGGTGGTTCACCCCTGTAATCTCAGCTACTTGGAAGGCTGAGGCAGGAGAATCGCTTGAGCCTCGGAGGTGGAGGTGACAGTGAGCTGTGATTGCACCACTATACTCCAGCCTGAGCAACAGAGTGAGATTCCATCTAAAAAACTTTACATATATATACACACACACATATACACATACACATATACATATATGCTTTTTGTAGAGTCAGGGTCCTGCTATGTTGCCCAGGCTGGTCTTGAACTCCTGGCCTCAAGTGATCCTCCCGCCTTGGCCTCCCGAAGTGCTGGGATTACAAGCATGCATCACTGTGCCTGGCCTGTTTCTTGTTTGTATACATCAACTACAAACTACAGCACATGTAATAAGTTTGTAAACATACATCTATTGGGAGGCCGAGGCGGACGGATCACAAGGTCAGGAGATCGAGACCACGGTGAAACCCTGTCTCCACTAAAAATACAAAAAATTAGTCGGGCGCGGTGGCGGGCGCCTGTAGTCCCAGCTACTCGGGAGGCTGAGGCAGGAGAATGGCCTGAACCCGGGAGGCGGAGTTTGCAGTGAGCCGAGATCACGCCACTGCACTCCAGCCTGGGCAACAGAGTGAGACTCCATCTCAAAAAAAAAAAACAAAACAAAAACATACATCTATAAAGAAAAAATTCTGGGCCAGGCACAGTGGCTCAAGCTTGTAATCCCAGCACTTTGGGAGGCCAAGGTGGGTGGATCACTTGAGGTCAGGAGTTTGAGACCAGCCTGACCAACACAGTGAAACCCCATCTCTACTGAAAATACAAAATTATCCGGGCATGGTGGCTCATGCCTGTAATCCCAGCTACTTGGGAGGCTGAGGCAGGAGAATCACTTGAACCAGGGAGGCAGAAGTTGCCGTCAGCCAAGGTCGTGCCATTGTACTCCAGCCTGGGCAACAAAGCAAAACTCCATCTCAAAAAATAAAATAAAAAAGATTCTGAAGAAAACACACAGAATATTAACAATGATTACCTTTGCATGGTAGGACTTGGGTTTGGTTGGTTTTGTTTCTTCAGATAGGGTCTCACTCTGTCACCCAGGCTGGAGTGCAGTGGCACGTTCACAGCTCGCTGCAACCTCTGCCTCCCGGGCTCAAGTGATCCTCCAGCCTCAGCCTCCCAAGTAGCTGGGACTACAGACACATACTACCATGCCCAGCTAATTTTTGTATTTTTTCTGGAGACAGGGTTTCACCATGTTGCCCAGGCTGGTCTCAAACTCCTAGCGGCTCAAGTGATCCTCCTGCCTCAGCCTCCCAAAGTGCTGGGATTACAGGCATGAGGCACCTCACTGGGAGGATTTTTTTCTTAACATATTTTTTCTAATTTCTTCAATGATAAACTGGTGCTCACTGTTTCATATGCAAATATTTCATAAGAATATACATGCATTTTACTGGGTTTTCTCCTCATGGGCTCCTATCAATGTCCTTCCCTTGGCAAAAGGAAAGCCGTGGGTAGGGCTGAAGGCGGAGAAGGTGGGACGGGGCAAGTCTTAGCCATGATTGTGAACAGTGCAAGAAGCCCCTGGCTGGTGCTCGGGAGCCCTGGGCTTGAGTGCCAGCTCGCCTCTATTGAGCCTGGCGGTTCTGAATGTCTCTCTCGCACCCATTTTGTTTAGTTTTTGACATGAGAAGGAGAAACAAAAACTCAGGTTAAGAAAGCAAATTCTGGCCAGGCGCGGTGGCTCACGCCTGTAATCCCAACACTTTGGGAGGCCAAGGCAGGTGGATTACCTGAGGTCAGGAGTTTGAGGCCAGCCTGGCAAACAGGGCAAAACCCCATCTTTACCAAAAATACAAAAATAAGCCAGGTGTGATAGTGGGCACCTGTAAGCCCAGCTACTCGGGAGGCGGAGGCAGGAGAATCGCTTGAACCCGGGAGGTGGAGGTTGCAGAAAGCCAAAATCGGTCACTAAAAAAAAAAAAAGGAAGCAAATTCTATGGCTTGACATAGTGTAAGAGTTTATTTACTAAAGCTTGTTCAACCCACCTTATTTTGTTGTTGTTGTTTTGGTTTTGTTTAGCAGCCTGAGGCCATGGCTTTTAGTTTCTGTCTCTACGGCTAAGTGGAAAAGAGAGATGAGGAAGGGGCTTTACTGGCCCAACCAGAAACAGAAACTAAGCAGCTAGGGCTGTGCTCTCTCCCTTGCACACCCCTGGTTCCATCGCGGCAGAAAACAGGTCTGGAGGTGCCAGTGGGATGGGCAGAGCGGACGCTTGGGCTGCGCGGTCAGGAGAGGATGATGGGAATTGCAAATGATCCAGAGACGGCGTGGTCCGGGCTTGTCCTCTGGGCACCAGGGACATGCTCTGGCCCTGAGCCTGCAAACTTGC
>NW_012117966.1:556714-557052 GCF_000951035.1 Colobus angolensis palliatus | reverse complement strand
GATGATGGGAATTGCAAATGATCCAGAGACGGCGTGGTCCGGGCTTGTCCTCTGGGCACCAGGGACATGCTCTGGCCCTGAGCCTGCAAACTTGCGGTCCCTAAAGCAAGATCCTCTTTCTCCTCCTAGCAAACTTTCCACTCAACTGAAACCTAGATGATCCCTTGATGTGACCACCCAGGTTTACTCTGTCCCCGAGTGGGCTGGGGCCATTTCAGGTACATGGACCTTGGGTTTTTTACGGAGTTTCGCTCTTGTTGCTCAGGCTGGAGTGCAGTGGTGTCATCTTGGCTCACTGCAACCTCCGCTTCCCGGGTTCAAGCGATTCTCCTGCCTCA
>NW_012117966.1:555161-555453 GCF_000951035.1 Colobus angolensis palliatus | reverse complement strand
GCCTTCCTTTGAGCCGGATGCTACCTGGAGCGTGGAACCCATAGGCGAGGCCGCCAGGATTTCTGACCTCCCAAACTCTGTGTTAGTAAGTGGTGGTTTTAGTCACCAAATGAGTGGTAAACTATCATGCAACAATAGAAAATTACTGAAGGCCAGATATAGTGGCTCACACCTATAATCCCAGCACTTTGGGAGGCCGAGGCAAGTGCATCACTTGAGGTCAGGAGTTCGAGACCAGCCTGGTTAACATGGCGAAATCCTGTCTCTACTAAAAATACAAAAATTAGCCAGG
>NW_012117966.1:546970-553555 GCF_000951035.1 Colobus angolensis palliatus | reverse complement strand
AAAAAAAAAAAAAAAAGAAAAGAAAAGAAAAGAAAATCTACTCTATCTGAAATTATCTTGTCTTCCATTCTAAAAATAGCTTATTTCTGTTCTCCCTTGATCAGTGCAGACTAAAGTTTGTCAAATTTATTAGTTTTAAATACAAACCAAATTTTTTTTTTGGGGGGGTTTAAACAAATCCTTTCCAATAAATGATTTTAGCTTTTTAACTTTTTACTTGAGTGACTTCAGACTCAAAGGAAAGTCTCAAGAATGGTACAAAGAATTTCCAAATACCCTTCTCATCTAGATCTCCCAAATATTAACATTTTCCATTTGTGCAGGCGGCGGGAGGGACTTCAGGGCTGATGAAAAAGGTCCCATCACAAGGTGGCAGAGTACACACGCGCGGCACCTGGGCGAGGCTTTGTGCAGGCAGGAAGCCCCTCATGCTAGAGGCCATCCCAGGGCTGTGGCATGGCTGGCGTTCATTACCCAGAAGGAGAGGGGGCAGGGCCAGCTCCTAGGTATCTCTGAGAGCTTTAGGGTCTTTTTTTTTTTTTTTGATATGGAATCTCACTCTGTCACCCAGTCTGGAGTGCAGTGGCACAATCTCCAACCTCTGCCTCCAGGGTTCAAGCGATTCTGCCTCAGCCTCCTAAGTAGCTGGGATTACAGGCCCCTGCCATCATGCCTGGCTGATTTTTGTATTTTTGTAGAGACAGGGTTTCCCCATGTTGGCCAGGCTGGTCTTGAACTCCTGACCTCAGGTGATCTGCCTGCCTCAGCCTCCCAATGTGCTGGGGTTAAAGGCATGAGCGACCATGCCCAGCTAGCCTTGGGGTCTTGATAGTCACATGGTTTGTCTTATATATGGCCGGCAGATGTCAGGTGCATTTTCCCAGGTATGCACAGCAAGAGATCTCTAAATAACTACAAATCTGCATGTACTTGGGCTACGATTAAAACCACTGGGGCCAGGCATGGTGGCTCACACCTATAATCCCAGCACTCAGGAAGGCCAAGGCAAGAGGATCTCTCGAGCCCAGGAGTTCAAGGCCAGCCTGGGCAACATAGGGAGACCCCTGTCTCTATTAAAAAATAAAACAGGCCAGGCGTGGTGGCTCACGCCTGTAATCCCAGCACTTTGGGAGACCAAGGCAGGTGGATCACCTGAGATTAGGAGATCAAGACCAGCCTGGCCAACATTATGAAACCTTGTCTCTACTGAAACTACAAAAATTAGCCAGTTGTGGTGGTGGGCGCCTGTAATCCCAGCTACTGGGGAGGCTGAGGCAGGAGAAACACTTGAACCTGGGAGGCAGAGGTTGCAGTGAGCCGAGACAGTGCCACTGCACTCTAGCCTGGGCAACAGAGTAAGATTGTCTCAAAAAAAAAAAAAAGAACATTACTCAATTTAGGTTTAATAGCTCATGATTAGATTCAGGTGATACGTTTGTGGCAGAAATTTCTTTTTTAACCTGCTCTATTTTTTTATTTTAAGTGGAAAAACACTTTATTCCATAAAACAGAGTAAGTGTTCCTCTCTTCTTTTTAATTTCTTCTCATATGCTTTTATCTTCGGGGGTTTGTGCTTTCTTTTCCTTTTTAAATGTCTTTTTCTGGGAGACACAGACTGGACAAATGGGGGTGGATGCTCCCTATTCTTTTTTCCATGCTAGCCACCGGAGCTGAATGTTATTAAGTTTCACTTTTTATTTAATACATATATCAGGACTACAATAATAAGTTAAAAAAAACTTAATTCTTGGAAAGGTTTTATTAAAACTAATACAATAATTGGTTTGTATTTAAGATTAATAAAATCAACCAGAATCCAGGCACAATTGAGCAAGAGCAGATATGAAAAAGACAATATCAGATACGGTCGAGGTTTTTTTTTTTTTTTTTTGAGATAGGGTCTCACTCTGTCACCCAGATGAGACTGCAGCGGCATACGCTTGACTCACTGCAACCTCTACCTCCCAGGCTCAAGCGATTCTCTTGCCCCAGCCTCAGCTGGGATTACAGGCGTGCCCCGCTACTGCCCAGCTGTTTTTTTTTTTTTTTTTGTATTTTTAGTAGACACGGGGTTTCACCATGTTGGCCAGGCCGGTATCCAACTCCTGACCTCAAATGATCCACCCGCCTCGGCCTCCCAAAGTGCTGAGATTACAGGCGTGAGCCACAGTGCCTGGCCATGGTCGAGTTTTATAATTGTAAGATTACTCTAAATAATTGCCACAAATTCAAAATTAAATGGGATACTTTCCTAGAAAATATAAATTACTAAAATTGGCAAACACAAAACCAGAACAAACCACTCAACATTAAGTGGATTCATCCTAAAAAAGTACAGCCATCGGAGAAACGCCAGGAATTTATCACATTCTACTCAAGATTTCTGCAATGTCCACAACGCAAAGTGAATTTATATCCAAAATATATGAAAAAAATGCTAAAAATAAGAAAAAGACAACCCTGAAAGAAATACAGGCAAAGGTGATGAACACACAAAGCAATCTTACACTGATTATGGCTACACTCCTGTCTAGTAAATAAACAAAAACATAGATACACAGCCATGTTGGCCAGGTGTGTTGGCTCATGCCTGTGATCCACTTGAGGTCAGGAGTTTAACACCAGCCTGCCCAACATGGGGAAACCCCGTCTCTACCAAAAATACAGAAATTAGCCACGTGTGGTGGTAGGCGCCTGTGATCCCAGTTACTCAGGAGGCGGAGGTTGCAGTGAGCCCAGATCAGGCCACTGCTCTCCAGCCTAGGCGACAAGAGATTCAACCCCCCAAAATAAAAGATATATAGCAATTTTAAGTTTCAGTTTAATCTCAGTGAGGAAGAGTACAAAGGGTCGTCAACAGTCTTTATGAGGTTTTAGTTCTGTAGAAAATCTGAACCCAGCATACTTTCTTTTTTTTCCACATCCATTCGGCTCAGAATAAGTAAACTTTTGACATCTGCTCAATCTGGATCATGAGTACAAAAGTTTCTTTTTCTTTTACTTTGCTATGTATTTAGATCTCTTCTAATATTACTAATCAAAAATAGCAAAAAAGAATTATGGACATGTCATAGGGAAAACCTCCTTCAGGCCGGGCAAGGTGGCTCACGCCTGTAATCCTAGCACTTTGGGAGGCCGAGGTGGGCGTATCACGAGGTCAGGAGTTGGAGACCAGCCTGACCAACATGGTGAAACCCTGTCTGTACTAAAAATACAATAATCAGCCGGGTGTGGTGGCACCTGCCAGTAATACCAGCTACTCAGGAGGCTGAGGCAGGAGAATTGCTGCACTCCAGCCTGGGTGACAGAGTGAGACTCGGTCTCAAAAAAAAAAAAAGAAAAGAAAAACCTCTTTCAATAAGACCCAAGGGCAAGTCATGATAGAAAAACCACCACCACAGAAACATTTGGTCTTATCAAGATTTAAAGCCGTAGTACCAGTTTCATTCTTTCCCCAACTCAAGTCAGTTTCATCTTAAAAAAAAGCATCACAGACACACATCCTCCGCTAACTCCATCACCTCACACCACCCCAAGTGTTGCTCACTCTTCTTCACCAAGGGCTGGAAAAGAACAGTCTACATGGAACTGGCGCAGCCGCCGCCTCCTCCTCCAGTCTGCAACAGAGGTGCTGGCACTGTCCCCCCTTCATCTGGCGTCTCCCGTCTCCTTACTCAATTTTCTCGCACCCTCGGTCCAACCCTCATAACTCTACTTCCTGCAGGGATGCTTTGACCAACACCCACATATGATCGTGCCTCTGCCTTCAAGTACTGTATTTGAAGCTGGAGCAAGAGGGAGACCACAGCCTTGGACCCTGCCCGTCAGCCCCCCCACCCCGCCCCCAGCCTCAAGGCCCCAGGCGCCTCCCCTGTGCCGAGTCCTCAGTGTCACCCATCATTACCCCTTAGGGATGCTCCTCCCTGGTCCTGAAAGACCCTATTGCCCTTTCATCTGCAACATCTTATTTTTCTTTAAGTCCGACCTGAAGTCACTCCTTCCCCAGTTGAAACTGACCCTCCCTCCCCTGGGTGTCCATGCATCCTGATAGTTGGGGTAACTAACAGGGCGCCTACCCCTGGATCGCCCCCACGTTAACGTGACCGACACCTCTGTAGGACTGCATCCAACGAGGGACCCCAGCTCTTTGCTCTGCCTGATTGGACCCAGGCACTCAATATGCTTTGAACGAGCCCAGACGCCTGAAAGAACCCCTCCACACCCTGCCTTCGTTTCCCTCCTAGCTCAGTGCCCACCACTGGCTGCGATCGGGGGTCTACATGAGCCAGATTGGAGAGAAAGAAGGGGGTTACCCTCTGCAAGAGACAGGGACTTTCCCCAACAGCCCCCCTCTTCCCCCTAGAGACCCAGGCACCGGAGTGCAGTGGAGTTCAGGGACCTGGATGGGCAGAGAAGCTCCAGGGGAAGGGACGGCAACAAACTCACTCTTGGGGAAGAACGGGGTCCCCTGTGCAGAGAACAAGCCCCCAGCTCACCTGTGTCCAGGTGGTCACAGCGGCAGGTGCCCTGTGCGAGCTTCCAGGGTACGGTGGGGTCCGAGGAGGCAGAGCTGCGGGAGGGGCAGTGAGATAAGGGGCCAGCCGCTGCTCGGGACCCACTACCTGTAGCGTCCCCCAACCCAACTCGGCAGTATCCGACAACCCGCGGACGCGTCGGGAGGAGCCGCCCCAGGACCCCAGTGCAGTGCCGGCTCTGTAGCAGGTGGGTGCCGGCCACGCTCGCGCGCACTCAGCACAGCCCCATAGCCAGCGCGCCGCCCCTCCCACACGTGTCTGAGGTGTCAGTCGCCGTAGGAACAGCCTGGGGTCCAGAAGTGCGCGCATTGCAGTCCCGCACCCCAAAACACTGCGTAAAAGAACTCCCCGGGACTACAACTCCCAGAATCCCCCTCAACGCCATGCTTCCGGTTAGGCCACGCTGCACTTCCAGCCACAGCCGCGGCTGCAGTCACAAGGGAGGTGGCCACGGGGTGGCAGGGTGTGGCGCTGTGGCTCTGGTGACACAGAGCTGGGGGTGAATGCGCCCTCTTACACGTCCACCATGGCCAAGGGTGGCCCTCATGGGCCCCACGTGTCTGATCTGATCTGCCCCAAGCCCTGTTCCATCGTGTGGGGCGGGCTATGGCTGGCCCGAACTCGGAAGTCCCACCTGGGTCTGGCACTGCGCCTCCTTCCTAGAGAGTCTGTTACCTGGGGAGATCATCGTAAGAATATTTATTTATTGGCCGGGCGCGGTGGCTCAAGCCTGTAATCCCAGCACTTTGGGAGGCCGAGACGGGCGGAACACGAGGTCAGGAGATCGAGACCATCCTGGCTAACAGGGTGAAACCCCGTCTCTACTAAAAATACAAAAACTAGCCGGGTGAGGTGGCGGGCGCCTGTGGTCCCAGCTACTCGGGAGGCTGAGGCAGGAGAATGACGTAAACCCGGGAGGCAGAGCTTGCAGTGAGCTGAGATCCGGCCACTGCACTCCAGTCCGGGCGACAGAGCGAGACTCTGTCTCAAAAAAAAAAAAAAAAAAAGAGTATTTATTTATTTAGAGATGGAGTTTCGCTCCTTGCCCAGGCTGGGGTGCAGTGGCACAATCTTGTCCCACTGCAACCTCTGCCTCCCCGGTTCAAGCGGTTCCCCCGCCTCAGCTTCCCTATTAGCTGGGATTACAGGCACCCGCCACCATGCCCAGCTAATTTTTTGTATTTTTAGTAGAGATTGCGTTTCACCATTGTGGCCAGACTGGTCTCCAACTGCTGACCTCAGGTGAACCGCCTACCTTGCCCTCCCAAAGTGCTGAGATTACAGGCGTGAGCCACCACGCCTAGCCGAGACTTTTTAAGACTATGCTCTGCCTCTGTCTGGCTCTGTCGCCCAACTGGAGTGCAGCTGCACGATCATAGCTCACTGTAGCCTCCAACTCCTGGGCTCAAGCGATCCTCCCCCATCAGCCTCCCCAGTAGCTGAAACTGCAGGCCGGCACCACCATGCAGGCTAATTATTTTATTTTCTATTTTGTCATGATGGGGTCTCCCTATGTTGCCCAGGCTAGACTTGAACTCCTGGGCTCAATGAATCCTCCTGCTAGGATTACAGGTGTGAGCCACAGTGCCTGGCTAAAAATTTTATTTTTATATTAAGGCCTATGCTTCAGTCCTCATGATAGTCCCCAAAACAGATGTCATGATTTCCATTTCATAGGCAAGGAGTGAGAGGTACCCCATCTCAATATTTACCTTGGAGTAACCCTGCATAAAAATCATGTCTGGGACCTGGGTGTGGTGGCTTGCTCCTGTAATCCCAGCTACTCGGGGGGCTGAGGCGGGAGGATCACTTGAGGTCAGAAGTTGAGGCTGCAGTGAGCCAGGATTGCTCCACTGCACTCTAGCCTGGGAAACAGTGAGACTCCCATCTCTTTTTTAAAAAAAATTTTACCTGGCCAGGCGCGGTGGCTCAAGCCTATAATCCCAGCACTTTAGGAGGCCGAGACGGGCGGATCACGAGGTCAGGAGATCGAGACCACCCTGGCTAACACGGTGAAACCCCGTCTCCACTAAAAAATACAAAAAGCTAG
>NW_012117966.1:545321-545607 GCF_000951035.1 Colobus angolensis palliatus | reverse complement strand
CTGGAGTTCGAGACCAGCCTGGCTGACATGGTGAAACCCTGTCTCTACTAAAAATACAAAAATTAGCCGGGCGCCGTGGCGAGTGTCTGTAATCCCAGTTACTCGGGAGGCTGAGGTGGAAGAATCACTTAAACCCAGGAGGCGAAAGTTGCAGTGAGCCAAGATCATGCCATTACACTCCAGCCTGAGCAACAGAGTGAGACTCCACCACAAAATAAAATAATTTAAAAAATAAATTTATTCAAAACTTACAAAGTGAGAGTAAAAGAAATTTAATAAAGTTTAA
>NW_012117966.1:544912-545271 GCF_000951035.1 Colobus angolensis palliatus | reverse complement strand
TATTCAAAACTTACAAAGTGAGAGTAAAAGAAATTTAATAAAGTTTAAAATGATGCTTTTTGTATGCTTGACCATTTCTACCTTTGAAGTTATTGTTTAAAACTTTGGGATATCCTAGTTTATGTAACTTAGTAAATTAGAATTCCTATTTTACAAGGTTAATGGAATTGCCTGTAGAGTTCAAACAAACAAGTATGGTATTTGTCTAAAATTGATATTCCTTATGGTTTAATGTATCGTGGAGGGGGACACTGAATGTTTCTATGTGATTTTATTTGAAAATTATCCAATGATCATTTTAGTTATTAACATGTTTAAACAGTAAGCTTCATATCAATCTATTTTGAATTATTGGACAC
>NW_012117966.1:543239-544476 GCF_000951035.1 Colobus angolensis palliatus | reverse complement strand
GGGGGGGGGACAGGTTGGAATGCAGTAGTGTAATCTGTAGCCTCGATCTCCAAAGCTCAAGAAATCCTCTCACCTCAGCCTCCTGAGGAGCTTGGGTCACAGGCATGTGCTACCATGCCCAGCTAATTTTGTTCGTTTTTGTAGAGATGTGGTCTATGTTCCCCAAGCTGGTCTTGAATTCCTGAGCTCAAGGGATCCTCCCATCTTAGCCTCCCAAAGTGCTGGGATTAAAGGCATGAGACACCATTCCCAGCCGCCCAGCTGGCTTTTCCTTTTCTTTCTACAAAAAGATTTTGTGTCTTTATAAAAGGTTCTGTATCTGGTTTCCTGGATCAGGTTTGGACATCAGGAATTGGAGTCCTTTGCACATTCAACTACATAGATTTCTACCTTGTGGTAGATTTCTACCTGTGGTTTCTACTACGTGGTTCTAAAGAGCATTATAAACAGTAGGCCAGGCGCGGTGGCTCATGCCTGTAATCCCAGTCCTTTGGGAGGCAGAGGCAGGCAGATCACAAAGTCAGGAGTTCGAAATCATCCTGGCTAACACGGTGAAACACTGGCTCTACTAAAAATAGAAAAAATTAGCCGGGTGTGGTGGTGTACGCCTCTAATTCCAGTTACTGAGGAGGCTGAGGCAGAACTGCGTGAACCCGGCAGGCGAAGTTTGCAGTGAGCCGAGATTGCACCACTGCACTCCAGCCTGAATGACAGTGCATGACTCCATCTCAAAAAAAAAAACCAAATAAACAGTAGAAATAATCTCCATAAAAATAACTCATTTACAAATCTTGTGGGTATAGACTCTTTTTAGAATAATCCTTTTGGGGCCGGGCACGATGGCTCATGCCTGCAAACCCAACACTTTGGAAGGCCAAGGTGGATTGATCACCTGAGGTCAGGAGTTTGAGACCAGCTTGGTCAACATGGCGAAACCCCGTCTCTACTAAAAATACAAAAATTAGCCGGGTGCAGTGGCTTATACCTGTAATCCTAGCACTTTGGGAGACCAAGATGGGCGGATCACCTGAGGTCAGGAGTTCGAGACCAGCCTGACCAACATGGCGAAACCTCATCTATACTAAAAATACAAAAAAAAATTAGCCAGGTGTGGTGGTGCGTGCCTGTAATGCCAGCTACTCAGGAGGTTGAAGCAGGAGAATCGCTTGAACCCAGGAGGTGGAGGTTGCAGTGAGCCTAGAGTGCACCATTGCACTCCATCCTGGGCAACAGGAAC
>NW_012117966.1:540953-542934 GCF_000951035.1 Colobus angolensis palliatus | reverse complement strand
ATTTGTTCCCTTCTTCCTATTTAGGTCATTTTGGTTATACATATTTTCTTCCAAATTGTCCTTTAATCATGACATGTTTTTAACTCAGATATTTGTTATGCCTATTACTTTTTCAAGATTTCTCTATAAATTTGCATCTTAGATCAGTGAGGGGGAAAATACACTACATAGACCCTCAAACACCATGGGTTTGAACTTCGAAGGTCCACTTATATGCAGGTTTTATTTTTTCAACTGAACTCAGAAAACACAATATTTGAGGGGTGTGAAACTCAAATATATAAAACCCCAACTTTTTGTACACACAGTTCTGCAAGGCCAACTGTGGGACTTGAGTATGGCAGATTTGGGTATGAGGGTGATATGGTTTGGGTCTGTGTTCCCCGCCCAAATCTCATGTTAAATTATAATCCCCGGCTGGCCGTGGTGGCTCACCCCTGTAATCCCAGCACTTTGGGACGCTGAGGCGGGCGGATTACCTGAGGTCAGGAGTTCGAGACCACCCTGGCCAACATGATGAAACCCTGTCTCTACCAAACACACAAAAATTAGCTGGGTGTGGTGGTGCACGCCTGTAATCTGAGCTACTCGGGAGGCTGAGGCAGGAGAACTGCTTGAACCCGGGAGGCAGAAGTTGCAGTGAGCTGAGATTGCACCACTGCACTCCAGCCTGGGCAACAAAGCAAGACTCCATCTCAGGAAAAAAAAAAAAATTATAATCCCCAGTGTTGGAGGTGGGTCTGATGGGAGGTGACTGGATCATGGGGGTAGGTTTCCCCTTTCGTGCTGTACTCATGACAGTGAGTGACTTACCATGAGAGCTGGTTGTTTAAAAGTGTGTAGCGCCCCCCGTCTTTCTCTCTCTCCCTCCTGCTCTGGCCATGTAAGACATTCCTGCTTCCCCCTCATCTTCCGCCATGATTATCAGTTTCCTGAGGCCTACCCAGTCATGCTTCCTGTACAGCCTGCAGAACTGTGAGTCAATTAAACCTCTTTTCTTCATAAATTACCCACTCTCGGGTAGTTCTTTACAGCAGTATGAGAATGAACTAATACAAAGGGGTTGTGTCCTGGAACCAATCCCCTCCAAATATGAAGGGCTGACTTTATTTTATAGTGGTACAAAGGCTAGCAGAGTGGCTCCCACCTGTAATCCCAGCACTTTGGGAGGCCAAGGTAGAAAGATCGCCTGAACCTGGGAGGTTGAGGCTGCAGTGAGCTATGATCACGCCACCGCACTCCAACCTGACCAACAGAGCAAGACCCTGTCTCAAGAAAAAGTAGTAATAGGCTGGGGGAAGGGGCTCATACCTGTAATCCCAGCACTTTGGGAGGCCAAGGCGGGCGGATCACAAGGTCAGGAGTTCAAGATCAGCCTGGCCAACACGGTGAAACCCTGTCTCTACTAAAATACAAAAATCAGCTGGGTGTGGTGGCAGGTATCTGTAATCCCAGCTACTAGGGAAGCTGAGGCAGGAGAAGTGCTTGAACCCAGGAGGCAGAGATTGCAGTAAGCGGAGATGGACTGCCCTCTAGCTTGGGCAACAAAATTGAGACTCCCACTCCAAAAAGAAAAAGAAAAAGTTTTCCTTCCCAATAAATTCATGGTTGCTATGAAACAGTAACAACAAAAAATTAAATTCATAGATTTATTTTTAGAGAGTTTTCCAACAATTTGTTTCTCTTTAATATTGATTAGTATCACCAGAGATTTGTCTATCACTAGTTTATTTTTCCAAAGATAAAATATTTGTTTATTAATTTTATTTTTTCCTCTCTTGCCTAGTAAGAAAGACAATAAAAGTCTCACAGCTATCATCTTTTTTTATTTTTTTATTTTTTTTATTTTTTTGAGACAGAGTCTCCCTGTGTCTCCCAGCCTGGAGTGCAGTGGTGCCATTTCGTCTCGGCTCACTGCAAGCTCCACCTCCCGGGTTCACGCCATTCTCCTGCCTCAGCCTCCCGAGTAACTAGGACTACA
>NW_012117966.1:538054-539622 GCF_000951035.1 Colobus angolensis palliatus | reverse complement strand
ATGGGGAAGAAAATTGTTTTTTTTTTTTAAATTAGCCAGGCATGGTGACATGCACCTGTACTCCCAGCTACTTGGGAGGCTGAGATGGGAGGACTGCTTGAGCGTAGGAGGTCAAAGCACTACAATGAGCCATGATCATGTCACTGCACTCCAGTCTGGGCAACAGAGCAAGACACCATCTCAAAAAAAAAAACAACAAAAAAAAACTGCTCTACCATCCCTAGAGCAGGTATGGTTCAAAATGGCTATGTCTGTATTTCAGCCAGCAGTAAGAGGGGAAAAAGAAGGGGATAGGATGCCCCCCACCCCAACTTTTTTTGCTTGTTTGTTTTTTGAGATGGAGTCTCGCTCTGTCACCCAGGCTGCAGTGCAGTGGTGGGATCACAACTCACTGCAACCTCCTCCTCCTGAGGTCAAGCAATTCTCCTGCCTCAGCCTCCCAAGTAGCTGGGATTACAAGCGCCCGCCACCATGCCTGGCTGATTTTTGTATTTTTAGCAGAAACAGGGTTTCACCATGTTGGCCAGGCTGGACTCGAACTCCTGACCTCAAGTGATCCGCCAGCCTTAACTTCACAAAGTTCTGGGATTACAGGCATGAGCCACCGTGCCCAGCCCGAATGCCCTTTCTTTTAAGAGCTTGATTCAGAAAAGGCACAAGTCACTTCTGCTCATATCCCATTGAACAGATCTCAGTCACATGGCCACCTCCATCTACAAAGAAGGCTGGAAAATGGAGTCTTCATTCTGCGAAGGCAACGTTCCCTAGCTAAAAATTGAAGGCTCTGTTGCATTAGAAGGAGAGAACAGATATTGAGAAATAACCAGAGGTCTCTACCACAGGGAAAAGATAGGATGCAGGGAATGCCAGTGGAAGAAGTGAAATAGACCAGTGATATTAACCAGGAGTTCCCTCCCACCTGCTTTAAACAATGCATAGTGTTGAAGTTAATGTATTCATTTTCTCCATTTCACCACAGGATAAACCTTTGCTGTTCTAAGGATGGGAAAATAAATAATAAGCAGTAAGAGCTTCCTGGATATGCTGCATAGGGCTGGAGACAAGGGACTCTCTAATTGCCCTGCTTATTGGCTGGGCACGGTGGCTCACGCCTGTAATCCCAACACTTTGGGAGGCTGAGGCAGACCTCACTTGAGGTCAAGAGTTCAAAACCAGCCTGGCCAACATGGTGAAACCCTGTCTCTAACAAAAAAAATAGAAAAATAAGCCAAGTCTGGTGGTGGACGCTTCTAGCCCCACCTACTCAGGAGGCCGAGACAGGCGAACTGCTTGAACCTGGGAGGCAGAGGTTGCTCAGTGAGCCACTGCACTGCAGCTTGGGTGACAGAGCAAAACTCCATCTCAAAAAAAAAAAATAGTAAATAATAAAAATACAAAAGTTAGCTTGACGTGGTGGTGCATGCCTGTTGTCCCAGCTACTCGGGAGGCTGAGGCAGGAGAATTGCTTGAACCCAGGAGGCGGAGGTTGGAGTGAGTCAAGATCGCACTACTGCATTCCACGGAGTGAGACTCTGCCTCAAAAATAGAAAAAAAAAAAAAAATATATA
>NW_012117966.1:533126-536124 GCF_000951035.1 Colobus angolensis palliatus | reverse complement strand
CCAGCTACTCCAGAGGCTGAGGCAGGAGAATCACTTGAACCCAGGAGGCAGAGGTTGCAGTGAGTTGAGATCATATCACTGCATTCCAGCCTGGGCAACAGAGTGAGGCTCGGACTCAAAAACAAACAAACAAAATTAAAAAATAAAAAATAAAAAAATAAACCAGAGACTGGGTAATTTATGAGAGAAAGAGGTTTAATTGACTCACAGTTCCACATTGCTGGGAAGGCCTCAGGAAAATTATTATCATGGCGAATGGCAAAGGAGAAGCAGGCACCTTCTTCTCAGGAGGCTGGATGGAGTGAGTGCAAGCAGGGGAAATGCCAGTGCTTATAAAACCATCAGATACCTCAAGACTCACAATCACGGGAGAATGGGGGAAACTGCCCCCATGATCCAATTACCTCCACCTGGTCCGATTACCCCATCTTGACACGTGGGGATTATGGGATTACAATTCAAGATGAGATGCTGGGTGGGGACCCAAACCCCAACCGTATCAGGTAGGGATGAAAAATCTGCTTCCCAAATTCCTACTCTAGTGCTGTGCTCTCTGGACACTGTGTTCCAGTCCTGGAAGGAGGACAAGAAACTCAGACGGCCTGGAATGAGGGCAAAGGAGGGTGAGGCTGGCACTGACATCCTCAGAGGCCCCTGCAGGGTCGTGTATATGAAACCCAAGCCCAAGCTTCATGCCCTGCCCCCAACAAGCAGGAAACGCACATTGTAGCAAATGCTAAGCCAGCTCTCTAGCATGTGAAACAGTCTGTTCCAGAGGCAGGAGAGGGCTGCTCTCCTGTGGTTCCAGGCTGCTCTCTCCCTGCCTAGTCTGAAGCATTGCTTTCTCTTTTCTCCAGGTAGTATTTTTGGACTGCAGTTGACCTCGGGTAACTGAAACTGTTAATAAGAGGGGAGACAACCGTAATTTAAAACTCCACTCTTGGTGGGGCGCTGTGGCTCAGGCCTGCAATCCCAGCACTTTGGGAGGCTGAGGTGGGAGGATCACATGAGGCCAGGAGTTCCAGACCAGCCTGTGCAACATAGCGACATCCCATCTCTACAAAAAATTTAAAAATTAGCCAGGCATGGTGATGTGTGCCTGTTATCCCAGTTACTTGGGAGGCTGAGCGGGGAGGATTGCTTGAGCAAACCTCCTCCAAACCATAAGTTCAAGACTGCAGTGAGCTATTACACCACCACACTCCAGCCTGTGCAACAGAGTGAGACTGTCTTAAAATAATAAGTAAATAGGCCAGGCATGGTGGCTCACACCTGTAATCCTAGCACACTGGGAAGCTGAGGCGAGAGGATCATCACATTCCCACTTCTATCCTCATCGCCCATCCCTCACCTCCCTTCTCATCCTAAAAGAGCTGAAGGATTGCTTTTATTGATGAAATTACATTGTCTGCGAACACATGGAGCCTAAGTGTGCAGTTTAATGGGTTTAGACACCCATGTAACTGAAATCCAATCAGGATACAGAAGTGTCCATGCTCCCAGAAATTTCCTTCATGTCTCTTTTTACTCAATCCCCTTCCCCCTTGGTCTGGAAATGTGAAAAGTTCTGATACTTCCCGGAGCACCCAAATTTTCTGGGTCTCTCTGCCAGCCAGTGGCTCTGGGCAAGCCATCTGTCCATCAGACCATCAGGTCCCTGTGAAACAGCAGTCACTGGCCACTTCCCTGAAGACACACGTAATCATGCTGTCCACTTTGCTGGCTGTCACCGTGCAGTCACCCAGGTCAAGCAGCAACAGCAAGTATACTTTTTTTCTTTTTTAAAAACTTCCTCTGGCCTATGCAATGGTTCACACCCGTAATCCCAGCACTTTGGGAGGCTGAGGCAGGTGGATCACCTGAGGTCAGGAGTTCCAGCACTGGCCAAGATGGTGGAAAAAAAAAAAATTAGCTGGATGTGGTGGCACATGCCTGTAATCCCAGCTACTTGGAAGACTGAGGCAGGAAAATCACTTGAACCCAGGAGCTGGAGGTTGCAGTGAGCTGAGATCACGTCATTGTACTCCAGTCTGGACAACAGAGTGAGACTCCATCTCAAAAAAAAAAAAAAAAGAAAGAAAAAAGAAAAAGAAAAGAAATGGCAAAAAGGAAAAGAAAAGAAATGGCAAACTTCCTCTAAAACTTTCCACACAAAGCTTATTTTTCCTTCTCTGTCTGTACCCGAGACTTCATGCTCAGTTCATCCATGGCAAAGCCAGCCCTGATGGAAAGGGTGAGGATGCCTGTAATTACCTTAGCAACAGAACATGTGGTGCATTTGAATCATATCATCTCATCCCTATAGCAACAGAGAATCTCAGAATCACGGTGCTCTGGAGCCAAGTGGCAACAGCGCTGAGTCCAACCTCTTAGATTAAAACGAAACCCAACAGAAACAAACAAAGTCTTTTACCATTCAGATAGCTTTCATAGCCTTGTACCTATTTTTTGTTGTTGCTTGGAAATACAATGCAACTTTGATACCAACAAGATAGTAGGGAACATCCACTTGGGCTGCTGGGCTTTTGGCTGATTTAATCAGAGGCTTTGTCCTATGTCATTAGGAATAAAAAATAATTTTTTGACTGATGGAGGAAGAGAGAGTTGGCCAGGGATGAACGTAGAGGTGTTGATATCAGAGACCACAGAGCTGTGGCAAGAATTCCTCATTTATTAAACGTGTCTTCGTGAGATTGCATCATTCTCTGCCTCTGAGGTCAGCGTGCAAAGAACGACTTTCTCTTTTATCAGCTGGGGACTGTAAAGGGGAAATATCTGCCGGGCACGGTGACTCACGCCTGTAATCCCAGCACTTTGGGAGGCCGAGACAGGAGGATTACGAGGTCAGGAGACCAAGACAATCCTGCCTAATGCAGTGAAACCTGTCTCTACTAAAAATACAGAAAAATAGCCGGGCGTGGTGGCGGGCGCCTGTAGTCCCAGCTACTCGGGAGGCTGAGGCACGAGAATCGCTAGAACCCGGGAGGCAGAGCTTGCA
>NW_012117966.1:528997-532401 GCF_000951035.1 Colobus angolensis palliatus | reverse complement strand
TGATTACCTGAGGTCAGGAGTTCAAGACCAGCCTGGCCAACGTGGTGAAACCTTGTCTCTACTAAAAATATAAAAAAATTAGCTGGGCATGGTGGCACATGCCTGTAGTTCTGGCTACTCAGGAGGTTGAGGCACAAGAATCACTTGAACCTGGCTAGTGGAGGCTGCAGTGAGCTGAGATCCGGCCACTGCACTCCAGCTTGGGTGATAGAACAAGACTCCATCTCAATTAAATATATACACACACACACACACACACACACACACACACACATACACACATATATACAAAAATTAGCTGGGCATGGTGGTGGGTGCCTGTAATCCCAGGTACTTCAAAGCCTGAGACTGGAGAATAGCTTGAACTCGGGAGGCGGAGGTTGCAGAGAGCCAAAATCGCGTCAGTGCACTCCAGCCTGGGCAACATAGCAAGACTCCATCTCAAAAAAAAAAAAAAGAGACTGGGTTTGCCATGTTGCCCAGGCTGGTCTCAAGCTCCTGGCCTCAACTGATCCTCCTGCCTCAGCCTTTCAAAGTGCTGGATTATAGGCTGCAGCCACCATACCTGGCCCTGAAAAAACTACGTCTTCGTGTTACAGGAGCATATTTGACAGGCTCATTTAAACATCCCCACTTCTATCAAGAACCCACCAAAGCTATCAAGGGTCATGGGGGAGAAATCCGCCATGCCTTGTCAAATCCCCACAAACCTACAGTTTCACATACGGGTGGACCAAGCACCTACAAACAGCCATACAGGACTTGAAGTTTGGCACAGAAGTATTTTGGAAGTCACCTCGCTGAGTTCACAAGTAAATAGTTGAACAAACTGAAAAGTCAACAACTCCTCTGAGATCTGACCACGGAAGTCAGTCACAGGGCAAACTCCCGGCCTCAAAATTGGAGAGACAGGAGGATACAGAGAATTAAAACCTACCTGAGTAGAAACCCACGGGCAGAAGCCCCATATGGGACCGAGTGAAGAGGGGTGGGAAGAGCAGAGTGGCTGAGGAGCAGAATTACTGTACCCGCTGAAGAAGCCCCAGACATAAAAACTCCCAGCAGGGCCGGGCACGGTGGCTCACGACTGTAAACCCAGCGCTTAGGGAGGCCAAGGCGGGCGGATCACGAGGTCAGGAGTTCGAGACTATCCTGGTTAACACGGTGAAACCCCCATCTCTACTAAAAATACAAAAAATTAACCAGGCGTGGTGGTGGGCGCCTGTAATCCCAGCTACTCGGGAGGCTGAGGCAGGAGAATAGCGTGAACTTGGGAGGTGGAGCTTACAGAGAGCAGAGATCCTGCCACTGCACTCCAGCCTGGGTGACAAGAGTGAAACTCCGTCTCAAAAAAAAAAAAAAAAAAAAAAACGGAGAGGACCAAGACACAAGCCCGGTGCTCTTGTGAGTTTTACCTTCAGGGGCTCAAGCAGGTTCTCAGAGTGAATATTAGAGAAAAATCCCCTCGTGCCTCCAGCAGAGGGAGGGGAAAAGAGACAAGCCCGGGCTTTCTGTTCTTAACAAGTTCAACCCTCAGGAGAAACTACTTAACCACAGCCGAACCTGGGGGGCTTCATCAGCGCCTCCCTGACCTGGGGGAAGGAAAATCTCCAACTCCAGCTGGCCCTAGCCGTCCACCTGGAGAAAAGGAAAATCCTAACCCCAGCCCCGGGAGCCATCCTGTCCCGCCTAAGCGGTGAGTTGGGGGTGTTAATAAGCACTTACAAAGTCCAGTCCAGAGGCACAGGCTCACTGAAAGATGAAGATCTGGCCGGGCACGGCAGGGCACAGTGGCTCACACCTGTAATACCAGCACTTTGGGAGGCCAAGGCAGGCGGATCACGAGGTCAGGAGATCAGACCATCCTGGCTGACAAGGTGAAACCCCATCTCTACTAAAAACACAAAAAAATTAGCTGGGCGTGCTGGCAGGCTCCTTTAGTCCCAGTTACTCAGGAGGCTGAGGCAGGAGAACAGGGAGAACCCAGGAGGAGGAGCTTGCAGTGAGCTGAGATCGCAATGCTGCACTCCAGCCTGTGCAACAAAGCGAGACTCCGTCTCAAAAAAAAAAAAGAATCTGGCCAGGCACAAAGGCTCGTGCCCAGAATCCCTGTACTTTGGAAGGTCGAGGTGGGAGGATTGCTTGAGCTCAAGTGTTGAAGACAAGCCTGGGCAATATAGTGAGACCTCATCTTTTAAAAAATAATACTTTAAAACAAAGATTCAGACCTGCTCAGAGGACTATTACAGAGGATTCTCTTCCCACCACACCTTGCCACCACTTTCCCCCAGGTCTATAGCAGCGCCTTTTACCAATAAATTATGTCCAGTTATCAGGGAAAAAAGTACAAGGCATAATAAAATGCAAAAACCATCCAAAAGCTTTGTAGAAGGTGTTTTTTACAAAAGTCAGCCAGGCGTGGTGGCTCACGCCTGTAATCCCAGCACTTTGGGAGGCCAAGGCGGGCAGATCACCTGAGGTCGGGAGTTTGAGACCAGCCTGGCCAACATGGTGAAACCCCTGTCTCTACTGAAAAAATACAAAAATTAGTCGGGCATGGCGGTGTGTGCCTGTGGTCCCAGATACTCAGGAGGCTGAGGCAGGAGAATCATTTGAACCCAGGAGGCAGAGGTTGCAGCGAGCCAAGATGGGACCACTACACTCCAGCCTGGGTAACAGAACGGGATGCCGTCTCTAAAGAAATAAATAAATAGGTGGAGAAAGCTATACCATGATAATACTAAACAAAGCAGACTTCAAAGCAAAGGAAGTTATCGGAGCTTAAGAGGGGCATTACAGTCAGGTGTTGTCACTCACATCAATAATCCCAGCACTTTAGAAGACCAAGGTAGTGGGGGATTGCTTGAGCCCAGGAGTTTGTGATCAACCTGGGCAACATAGCAAGACCCTGTCTTTACAATAAATAAATATATATAAATATATATATCAGCTGGTCACGGTGGTGAATACCTGTAGTCCCAGCTACTTAGGAGACCAAAACGGGAGGATCACTTGAGCTTGGGAGCTCCAGACTTCAGTGAGTCATGATCACACCACTCTACTCCAGCCTAGGTGACAGAATGAGACCCTGTGTCCAAAAAAAAAAAGGGACATTACAGAATGATAAAGGAGTCAATTCTCCAAAAACACATAATTAATCCTTAATGTATATGCAACTAACAAAAGCATCAAAATACACGAAGTTAAAAGTGGTAGAACTAGTCCAGGCGCAGTGGCTCATGCCTGGAATCCCAGCACTTTGGGAGGCCGAGGCAGGTGGATCACCAGAGGGCAGAAGTTCAAGACCAGCCTGGCTGACATGGTGAAACCCTGTCTCTACTAAAAATACAAAAATTAGCCAGGCGTGGTGGCAGGCACCTGTAATGCCAGCTACTCAGGAGGCT
>NW_012117966.1:526091-528207 GCF_000951035.1 Colobus angolensis palliatus | reverse complement strand
ATGGAGAAACCCCATCTCTACTAAAAATACAAAATTAGCCGGGTGTGGTGGCACATGCTTGTAATCCCAGCTACTTGGGAGGCTGAGGCAGGAAAATCGCTTGAACCCAGGAGGTGGAGGTTGCGGTGAGCTGAGATTGTGCCATTGCACTCCAGCCTGGGCAACAAGAGTGAAACTCCATCTCAAAAAAAAAAAGGAATTGATAAGTTGGACTTCACTGCATTCAAAAATTTCTTCTCTCTGAAAGATGTTATCAAGAGAATGAAAAGACAAGCCACAGATTGGGAGAAAATACTTGCTAAAGATAGAGCTGATAAAGAAGGACTATTAACCAAAACATACCAAGAACTCTTAAAACTCAACAATAGAAAAAAAACCTGAGTTTTAAATGGGCCAAAGACCTTAAGAGACATCTTCCCAAAGAAGATACACAGGTGGCAAATATGCATATGAAAAGATGCTTCATATCATATATCATTGGGAAAACGCAAATTAAAATAATGAGATACCACTACAAACCTATCAGGATGACAAAAATCCAGAACACAGCAGGGCACGGTGGCTCACACCTGTAATCCCAGCACTTTGGGAGGCCGAGGCGGATGGATCACCTGAGGTCGGGAGTTCGAGACCAGCCTGGCCAATATGGTGAAACCCCATCTCTACTAAACATACAAAAATTAGCTGGGCGTGGTGGCAGGCACCTGTAATCCCATTACTTGAGAGGCTGAGGCAGGAGAATCACTTGAACCCAGGAGGCAGAGGTTGCAGTGAGCCGAGATCGCACCATTGCACTCCAGCATGGGGGACAAGAGTGAGACTTCATCTCAAAAAAAAAAATCCAGAATACTTGGCCAGGCATGGTGACACATACCCATAGTCCCAGCTACTCAGAAGGCTGAGGCGGGAGGATCAATTGAGCCCAGGATGTTAGGTCTGCAGTGAGCTATGACGGTGCCACTGCTCTCCAGCCTGGGTGACAGAGCGAGACTCTGTCTCAAGGAAAAAAAAAATGAAAAGCCTGTATGCTGTATGATTCCTACTATATTACATTTAGAAAAAGCCAAACTATGGAGACAGTAAAAGGAACCGTTGCCAGGGTCTGAAAACAAAAGGTTGCCAGGGACTGAAGGGAGAGATTGAAGAGGCAGAGCACGGAGGATTTTTCAGGCAGGGAAACTCCTCTGAGAGAGCTGTAACAGTGGATGCATGCTATGACACATTTATCCAAACCCGTGACATGCACACCACCAAGACGGACCCTAATGCAAATTGTGGACTTCGGGTTAAAATGATGTGTCAGTGTAGGTTCCCTAATTGTAACAAATGTACCACTTTGGTGGAAGATGATAATGGGAGAGGCTATTAGCAGGGACAGGGAACATACGAGAACTCTCTGTACCTTCTGCTCAATGTTGCTACGAATCTAAAACTGGCCTGAAAAAGTAAAGTCTGTTACAAAAAAAAAAAAAAGACGCAGTGAGCATTAGGAAGAAAGGGACAGGGCACACGCATTCCTCATGGAAATCATGCAAACATATCTTCTGAAGAAGACCCCACTTTATTTATTTATTTATTTTTTTGAGATGGAGTTTCGCTCTTTCACCCAGACTGGAGTGCAGTGGCATGATCTTGACTCACTGCAAGCTCCAACCCCCAGGTTCAAGCTATTCTCTTGCCTCAGCCTCCCGAGTAGATGGGGTTATAGGCGCCCGCCACCACACCTGGCTAATTTTTGTATTTTTTAGTAGAGACGGGGTTTCGCCATGTTGGCCAGGCTGTTCTTGAACTCCTCACCTCAGGTGATCCACCTGCCTCAGCCTCCCAAAGTGCTGGGATTACAGGCATGAGCCACCGTGGCTGGCCAGACTCTACTTTTGAGTGGGGTCTCCTGCAGATGAGCCTGAGAGAGCCAGCAGGATTAGGTGACGAGGAAGGAGAGAGATCTTTGCATCTTCAGACATAGGGGAGCAACGCCCATGGCAAATCTGAACGTGAGCAGCTCCAGGCACCATAAAGCGGGCACAGGAAGATCAAAAGAGACTGAAGAATCTTTTTTTTTTGAGATGGAGTTGGCCGGGCACGGTGGCTCAAGCCTGTAATCCCAGCACTTTGG
>NW_012117966.1:523910-525632 GCF_000951035.1 Colobus angolensis palliatus | reverse complement strand
ATCTTACATAGTGCTGAAGGCTTTTACACATCATTTTCCCTCTTCCCCTGTGACTGACACCTGGGGAAGTTGATAAGAAGCCTCAGTGCTCCCTCCTTTGCCGCCAGTGGGAGGTTTAAACCACACAAGCTCTGTGAGTGCACACAAACCCTCACCCAGTTGCCCCCACCAACCACCATAAAAGCCCAAAGCCAGTCTCCTTTCTCTGTTCTCGCAAGACTTTTTTTTTTTTTTTTTTGAGACAGAGCCTCACTGTCACCAGGCTAGAGTACAATGGTGTAATCTTGGCTCACTGTAACCTCCACCTCCCAGGTTCAAGGGATTCTTCTGCCTCAGCCTCCAGAGTAGCTGGGATTACAGGCGCCCACCACCACACCCGAGTAATTTTTGTATTTTTAGTAGAGATGGGGTTTCGCCATGTTGGCCAAGCAGGTCTCGAACTCCTGACGTCAAATGATCTGCCCACATTGGCCTCCCAAAGTGCTGGGATGACAAGCGTGAGCCACCGCAGTAGGCCAGTTGTATTTATCTATTTATTTACTTATGGTGTTTTTTAAAAAAAAAACATTTTTCTTTTAGACTTCTAGGTCAGCAGTATGTTTTTAAAAAAAAATAGAGACAGGATCTCGCTATATTGGCCAAGCTGGCCTTGAAATCCTGGCCTTAAGCAACCCATCAGCCTTGGCCTTCCAAAGTGCAGGGATTAGAGGTGTAAGCCACCATGCCTGGCCCCAGATAGCATTTGATTTTGTTTTTGTTTTTTGAGACAGTCTTGCACTGTCGCTCAGGCTGGAGTACAGTGGTGTGATCTCGGCTCACTGCAGCCTCTGCCTCCCAGGTTTAAGCGATTCTCCTGCCTCAGCCTCCCAAGTAGCTGGGTGCATACCACCATGCCCAGCTAATTGTTTGCATTTTTAGTAGAGACAGGGGTTTCACCATGTTGGCCAGGCTGGTCTTGAACTCCTGACCTCAGGTGATCCACCCTCCTCGGCCTGCCAAAGTGCTGGGATTAGAGGCATGAACCACCGCGCTCAGCCTAGGATGGCATTTTTTGGTGTTCCCTTGATTGAGAGAGAGCTCTGCAGCAGGTTCTGGTGTGCTCTAGATGGCCCCGCTGCCTAAAGCCACATTATGTGGTATATCCCACGGTGCCACATATACCAACAGAAGATGCCATGGTGCTAGAGATAACAATGGTACGTGTAGTCTCTGGCGAGCACTAATAGAAAAGCTGCAACTCTGGGCATGGTGGCTCAGCCTGTAATCCAGCACATTGGGAGGCTGAGATGAGAGGACAGTTTGAGCCCAGGAGTTCAAGACCTGCCTGGGCAACATAGGGAAATCCTTTCTCTACAAAAAATACAAAAAATACAAAAAATTAGCTGGGTATGGTAGCACGTGCCTGCAGTCCCAGCTACTCAGGAGGCTGAGGTGGGAGGATCACCTAAGTCCAGGAAGTGGAGGCTGCAGTGAGCCATGATTTTACCACTGCACTCCAGCCTAGGAGTCGGAGTGAGGCCCTGTCTGGAAAGAAAGAGAGAAAAGAGGAAGGAGGGAAGGAAGGAAGGGAGGAATGAGGGAAGACAGGAAGACAGCAAGGCAGGAAGGCAGGGAGGGAGGGAAGGACGGAAGGATGGAAGGAAGGGAGGGAAGGAGGATGGGAGGAGGGGAGGGAGGGAGGATGGAAGGGAGGGAGGGAGGGAGGGATGGTGGAAGGGGAGG
>NW_012117966.1:518409-519810 GCF_000951035.1 Colobus angolensis palliatus | reverse complement strand
GTTGCAGTGAGCCAAGATCATGCCACTGCACTCCAGCCTGGCAAGAGAGCAAGATTCCGTCTCAAAAAAATAATAATAATAAAAATAAAAATTAGCCAGGTGTGGTGACGGGCGTCTAGTTCCAGCTACTCGGGAGGCAGAGGCTACAAAGAGAAAAAAAAAAAAGAAAAAAGAAAGAAAGAAAGAAAGAACGAAAGAAAGAAAGAGAAAGAAAGAAACAGTGTCTCTGTAACTCTGCAACTCGAATTTATAATCTCTCTTTTTTTTCTTTTTTTGAGACAGGGTCTTGCTCTGCCTTCCAGGTTGGAGTGCAGTAGAGTGATCTCAGCTTATTGCAACCTCTGCCTCCCAGGTTTAAGCAATTCTCGTGCCTCAGCCTCCCGATTAGCTGGGATTACAGGTGTGAGCCACAGCGCCCGGATGGCATTTGGATTTTTAAAGGTCAAATCTCCCCAGACTCCAAAGAACACTAGGGCCAAACAGCACCACAGAGGATCACCTGGAACTAACTAACCAGGCCCAACCCTCCTTAGAAAAACAACATAGAAGCCTGAATACATGGAACTCCTTCCCGCTTTCTCATTCAGTAGCAAACTTCAGATTCCAAAGAATATTGGGGCCAAACACTATTACAAAAGAATATCAGTTTCTCTGGCCAGGGGTGGTAGCTCACACCTGTAGTCCCAGCACTTTGGGAGGTCGAGGCAGGTGGATCACCTGAGGTTGGGAGTTTAAGACCAGCCTGGCCAGAAAACTAGCTGGGAGTGGTGGCACACACCTGTAATCGCAGTTACTCAGGAGGCCGAGGCAGGACAATCACTTGAACCCGGGAGGTGGAGGCTGCAGTGAGCCAAGATCGCGAAACTGCACTCCAGCCTGGGGACAGAGTGAGACTTCGTCTAAAAGAAAAAAAAAAATAATAAAATCAAAAACAGCTAGGAGTGGTGGCACAAGCATGTAGTCCCAGCTACTTGAGGGGCTGAGGTGAGACCATCACTTGAGCCCAGGAAGTCAAGGCTGCAGTGAGCCAAGATCACCCCACTGCACTGCAGCCTTGGCAGCAGAGTGAGACACTGCCTCAACCAAACCAAACCAAACCCGAGCCCCGGAAGTAGTTCAGTGTCCCTTCTGCTGCATTCCACTGGCAAAGTAATCAGGGGGCAAGCTCAGATTCAATGGGAGGGAAGATATAGGCCCCATCTCTTTTGGGAAGCATGCCAAAGTCACATTGTAAATTGCATAGACACAGGGAAGGCATGATGGGGGAGGGAGGTTCTTATTGTGACAACCTACTGCACGTGTCTCTGTTTGCACAGCTGAGTCCACTCCAGGAACCTGGCAGAAGACTCTTTTACCATCCTCATGGTCCAGCCCACTGTGCAGCTTTTTTTTTTTTTTTTT
>NW_012117966.1:509330-512414 GCF_000951035.1 Colobus angolensis palliatus | reverse complement strand
GTGATCCGCCCGTCTCGGCCTCCCAAAGTGCTGGGATTACAGGCTTGAGCCACCGCGCCCGGCCCACAGCAGCTTTTTCAAATGTTGACGCATTTCATAAAATATCAGAAAATCATGTTCATTACTATCACCACCCATCACATCAGAAACGTTTTCCAGTAATGGGAGACTGTGAAGTTCCCAGTGGTGGATATAAATTTTCTAAAATTCTAATCTTCTCCTGAAAGCTCAAACGTTATCATTACACAGTTATTTTCCTTGAAGTGATAGTTTCAGTTTGTTCAATTTTGAGGAAGTGTCTGCGAAGTCCCAAATCTGAATTATCCCAGTTTGTCAGTCATTCTCTCAAGATGATGTCCTAGAAAGAAAGTGGCCAGTCCAGCCCCAAACACCAACAATCGCGCCAGGCCCATCTCATCATTCACGCTATTTAAAAGACAGGTACTCACAGATCTAGATTGAATAAAATTATGAAATTTTACAGCTGATTGGGGGACATTCTTTTTTTTTTTTTTTTAAGATGGAATCTCACTCTGTCACCCAGGCTGGAGTGCAGTGGTACAATCTCAGCTCACTGGAACCTCCACCTCCCGGATTCATGCAATTCTCCTGCCTCAGCCTCCCGAGTAGCTGGGATTACAGGCACGCATCACCACGCCCTGCTAATTTTTGTATTTTTAGTGGAGATGGGGTTTCACCACGTTGGCGAGGCTGGCCTTGAACTCCCGACCTCAGGTGATCCACCCGCCTCAACCTCCCAAAGTGCTGGCATCACAGGCATGAGCCACTGCGCCCGGCCCATTTCAGCAATTATCTGTTTTTACAGGAATGCAAATAATACAAGTATCATATAAAGTGCATTATTTTAAAAACACTATTGCTCAGGAGAAGATATGGCCACTTTGGAACAGTTTGGTCCTCACTATATGATCCAGCAATTCTACTTACTTAATTACTGCTGCTTAAGCAACAGTGTTGGGCCTTCCTCTTCCTATATCGGTGGAGTAATAAGAACCAGAATTTGGCCAGGCGCAGTGGCTCACGCCTGTAATCCCAGCATTTTGGGAGGCCGAGGTGGACGGATCATTTGACGTCAGGAGTTCTAGACCAGCCTGGCCAACATGTCGAAACCCCATCTCTATTAAAAATACAAAAATTAGCCAGGTGTGGTGGCTCAAGCCTGTAATCCCAGCTACTCAGGAGGCGGAGACAGGAGGATCGCTTGAAAGTGGGAGGTGGAGGTTACAGTGAGCCAAGATCATGCCATTGCACTCCAGCCTGGGTGACAGAGCAAGACTCTGTCTAAACAAAAATAAAAAAATAAAAATGGGCAAAAGATTTGAATATACATTTCTTAAAAGAAGGCATACAAATGATCGACAGGTTTAAGAAAAGGTATGCAGCATCATCGATCATCAGAGAAATGCAAATCAAACCTACAATGAGATATCATCTGACCACAGTTAAAATGGCTTCTATCCAAAGATGGGTAATAACAAATGCTGGCGAGGATGTGGATAAAGGGAACCTTCAGACACTGTTAGTAGAAATGTAACTTAGTACAACCAGCATGGAGAACAGTTTGGAGGTTTCTCAAAAAACTGAAACTACTATAAGATCCAGTAATCTCAATGCTGTGTATATACCCAAAGGAAAGGAAATCAGTATATCAAAGAGATGTCTTCATTTCCGTATTTATTGCAGTGCTATTTACGATAGTCAAGATTTAGAAGCAACCTAAGTGTCCATCAATGATCAGTGTGGATAAAGAAAATGTGCTATGTATACACAATGGAGTACTATTCAGCCATGAAAAAGATTGAGATCCTGTCATTTGCAACAACATGGATGGAACTGCAGATTATTATGTCAAGTGAAATAAGCCAGGCACAGCAAGACAAACACTGAGTGTTCTCACTTATTTGTGGGACCTAAATATCAAAACAATTGACCTTATGGGCATAGGGAGTAGAAGGATATAAAGTTATCACAGGCTGGGAAAGGTAGTATGAGGATGGGTGGGGGGTGGGGATGGTTAAAGGGAACAAAAAAATAGAAAGAATGAATAAGACCTAGTATTTGAGAGCATAACAGGGTGACTGTAGTCAATAATAACTTTTTTTTTTTGAGGCGTAGTCTGGCTCTGTCACCCAGGCTGGAGTGCAGTGGTGCAATCTCGGCTCCGTGCAGCCTCTGCCTCCCTGGTTCAAGAAATTCTTCTGCCTCGGCCTCCCAAGTAGCTGGGATTACAGGCACACGCCACCACATGGCTAATTTTTGTATTTTTAGTAGAGACAGGGTTTCACCATGTTCGCCATGCTGGTCTCAAAACTCCTGACCTCAGGTGACCCACCTACCTCAGCCTCCCAAAATGTTGGGATTACAGACATGAGCCACCACACCCAGCCTCTTTTATTTATTTATTTATTTAGAGACAGAGTGTCACCCTGTGGCCCAGGCTGGAGTGCAATGGTACAATCTCATTTCACCGCAACCTCTGCCTCCCAAGTTCAAATGATTCTCCTGCCTCAGTCTCCCGAGTAGCTGGGATTATAGGCGCCCTCCACCCAGCACCACGCCTGGCTAATTTTTTGTATCTTTACTAGAGACGAGGTTTCACCATGTTGGCCAGGCTGGTCTTGAACTCCTGACCTTGTGATCCGCCTGCCTCAGCTTCCCAAAGTGCTGGGATTACAGGCATGAGCCACCATACCCGGCCTCTTTTAGTTATTTTTAAATGTACAATTCGGCCGGGCATGGTGACTCACGCCTGTAATCCCAGTACTCACTATGTTGCTCTCATCAAAATCAAGAGACTTCATCTCTACTAAAAATACAAAAATTAACTGGGTGTGGTGGTACACGCCTGTGGTCCCAGCTACTTGAGAGGCCTAGGTGGGAGGATTGCTCGAGCCTCGGAGGTTGAGGCTGTGATGAGCTGAGATTGCACCAATGCACTCCAGCCTGGGCAACAGAATGAGACCATGTCTCAAGAAAGAAAGGAAAAAGGAAAAGAGAAAGGAGAAAGGAGAGAGGAGAAGAGAGGAGAGGAGAGGAGAGGAGAGGAGAGGAGAGGGGAGGGGA
>NW_012117966.1:503116-508545 GCF_000951035.1 Colobus angolensis palliatus | reverse complement strand
AGATACCAAGAATGGCAACTGGATTCTCATTCAGTGCCAGGGAGAAAGTAAACTGATGTACCAGTTTGGGAAACAGTTTGGTTCTTACCATATGACTGAGAAATTCCACACTTAGAGAATGAACATGTACTCACCCAACAACTTGTACATGAATGTGCATAGCAGTTTTATTCATAACTGCCCCAAAATGCAAGAAACTCCATGTGCATCGACTGGTGAATGGATGAATGGTGTCATATCCTTGTGGTCGACTACTACTCAGCAGTAAAAAGGAATGAACTACTGATAAACGTAACATAGAAGAATCTCAAAAGCATGCCGAGGGCAGGCACAGGGCTCATGCCTGTAATCCCAGCACTTTGGGAAGCTGAGGTGGGAGGATCACTTGAGCTCAGGTGTTCAAGACCAGACTGGGCAACATAGCAAGATCTCATCCCTATTAAAAATAAAAAAAATTAGCCAGGCATGGTGATGCGTGCCTGTAGTCCCAGCTCCTCGGGAGGCTGAAGCAGGAAGATGGTTTGAGTATGGGAGATTAAACCTGCAGTGAGCTAAGATCATACCACTGCACTCCAGCCTGGGCAACAGAGTGAGACTCTGTCTCAGAAAACAAAAAACATGCTGAGCGAAAGAAACCAGACACAAGAGTGCATGCCATATGATCCCATGTATGTGAAACTACAGAAAGAGAAATTCTAGTCTAAAATGAGAAAAAGGGCCAGGCACGGTGGGTGGCTCACGTAAGCCTATAATCCCAGCACTTTGGGAGGCCAAGGCGGGCAGATCACCTGAGGTCAGGAGTTCGAGATCAGCCTGGCCAACTTTAGTTGGCCATCTTTTTAGTAGATGGCAAAACCTCATCTCTACTAAAAATAAAAAAATTAGCTGGACATGGTGGTGGATGTCTGTAATCCCAGCTACTCGAGAGGATGGCAGAGAATCCCTTGAACCTGAGAGGTGGAGGTTGCAGTGAGCCAAAATCACACCACTGCACCCCAGCCTGGGCGACACAGTGAGACTCCATAACAAAAATAGAATAAAATAAAAATACAAAAAATGAGCTGGGTGTGGTGGGGGTTGCCAGCTACTCAGCAGGCTGAGGCAGAAGAATTGCTTGAACCAGGGAGGTGGAGGTTGCCATGAGCCCAGATCGCACCACTGCACTCCAGCCTGGGTGACACAGCGAGACTCCATCTCAAAACAAATAAATAATATAAAGTGACAAAAAGCAGGTGCCCAAAAGCAGGTGGTTGCCTAGCACCAGGGATGGGGGTTATGGATGGACTGGAAGGAACAGGAGGGAACAGTTTGGGGTGATGGAATTGATCTCTACCTTGATTGTGGGGGGTTACGAGGGTGTATAAATTTGTCAAAACTGATAGAAAGGTACACTTAAACAGGGTGCCTTGTACCATATATAAATTACACCTCAATAACATTGATTTTTTTTTTTAAACAAGTAATGGGCCAAAATGGCAGGAAATTACTGCTTCTGAAAGCAGAGTTCGGGAATAATGTCCTCTATGACAACACCAGCACACCGTCATGTAGATACGGCTGATGACAGTTCTCGGGAACAAAATGATGACGGGCAAATTGTGAATAACAGCGGTCCTCCACTACCGTCCATGATTTCACAGGTCAGATGCACATTAAACTAACTGAAACCAGAAAATGCAACGAAGCCATGCTGTGATGACTCATGGGGCAGGGAGTTACAGCCTTGGCTCTCTGGCAGGCTCAAGGGGTGAGTGCATGTTGCACGCCTTTGGCCGTAACTGCATGAAATTACAGCCAGCATGGATCATACGGATTTTCTTTTCTTTTTTTTTTTTTTTTTTTTTGAGACGGAGTCTGGCGCTCTGTCGCCCAGGCTGGAGTGCAGTGGCCGGATCTCAGCTCACTGCAAGCTCCGCCTCCTGGGTTTACGCCATTCTCCTGCCTCAGCCTCCCGAGTAGCTGGGACTACAGGCGCCCGCCACCTCGCCCGGCTAGTTTTTTTGTATTTTTTAGTAGAGATGGGGTTTCACCATGTTAGCCAGGATGGTCTCGATCTCCTGACCTCGTGATCCACCTGTCTCGGCCTCCCAAAGTGCTGGGATTACAGGCTTGAGCCACCGCGCCCGGCCCATATGGATTTTCATAGATGGAACTTCCAAGCTTCTTCCCAGGAAAACAGCAAAACATCACTTGTTGACAATAGTTTACTCTGCAGGTGGCTATCTTGCCCTTTCTGATTCTTGGTGCTGGTTAACATTAAGACAAAGAAAACAGGCCAGGCACGGTGGCTCACACCTGTTATCCCAGCACTTTGGGAGGCTGAGGCAGGTGGATCACCTGAGTTCAGGAGTTCGAGACCAGCCTGACCAACATTGAGAAACCCTGTCTCTGTGAAAAATACAAAATTAGCCAGGTGTGGAGGCGCATGCCTGTAATCCCAGCTACTTGGGAGGCTGAGGCAGAAGAATTGCTTGAACCTGGGAGGCAGAGGTTGCAGTGAACCGAGATCATGCCATTGCACTCCAGCCTGGGCAACAAGAGCGAAACTCCGTCTCAAACAAACTAACAAATGAACAAAAACAGGCCAGATGCGGTGGCTCAAGCCTATAATCTCAGTACTTTGGGAGGCTGAGGCAGTGGGATCACTTGAGACCAGGAGTTTGAGACCAGCCTGAGAAACATAGCAAGACCCCATCTATACAAAAAAAATTTAAAATTAGCCGGGCATGGTGGCACACACCTGCAGTTCCAGCTACTCAGGAGGCTGGGGTGGGAGAGTCACTTGAGCCTGGGAGGTCAAGTTTGCAGTGAACTAATGATTGATTGAGTCCCTGCACTCTAGCCTTGGTGACAGAGTGAGACCCCAACCCCACCCCCCACCTCCCCAAAAAAAATATAGGGCCGGGCACAGTGGCTCACACCTGTAATGCCAACACTTTGGGAGGCCAAAGCAGGCAGATCACCTGAGGTTAGGAGTCCAAGGTAAGCTTGGCCAACATGGTGAAACCCTGCCTCTACTGAAAATACAAAAATTAGGCAGATGTGATGGCGAGCACCTGTAATCTCAGCTACTTGGGAGGCTGAGACACGAGACTCACTTGAATCCGGGAGGCGGAGGTTGCAGTGAGCCAAGAGCATGCCATTGCACTCCAGCATGGGCGACAAGTGAAACTCCATCGCGGAAAAAAAAAAAAAAAAAGGCCAGAGACTTCAAAAATAACCAGAATGATTCCAGACAACCTGGAAGGAGGGAATAGCTTCCTCTCACTCTCACTGGGAAGTATGCAGAGATAGGACAATTGTCTTTATGATTCCTAAAATGCTTAAGACACGAACAACATGTAAACAAATAACTCCCACGAGAGCTTCTGAATTCACACATGATACCATTTCATCCTTGCAAGAACACTGGGCAATAGATAATATCTTAAAATTCCCATTTTACAAACAAAAAATTCCCAGCCAGACGTGGCAGTTCACACCTGCCATCCCACCACTTTAGGAGGGCAAGACAGAAGGATCACTTGGAACCAGGAGTTCGAGACCAGCCTGGGCAACAAAGCGAGACTCTGTTTTCTATACATTTTTTTTTTTTTTTTTTGAGGTGAAGTCTTGCTGTGTTACCCAGGCTGGGGTGCAGTGGTGCGATCTCGGCTCACTGCAACCTGTGCCTCCTGGGTTAAAGTGATTCTCCTGCTTCAGCCACCTGTGTAGCTGGGACTACAGGCGTGTGTCACCACACCTGGCTATCTATTAATGTTTTTTTAAATTAAACTTCAAAATAAAGGCCTGGCATGGTAGCTCACACCTGTAATCCCAGCACTTTGGGCTGAGGCAGGTGGATGACCTGAGGTGAGGAGTTCGAGAGCAGCCTGGCCAACATGGTGAAACCTCATCTCTACAAAAAATATTTTAAAAATTAGCCGGGTGTGGTGGTGGGTGCCTGCAGTCCCAGCTACTCGGGAGGCTGAGCCAGGAGAATCGCTTGAACCTGGGAGGCAGAGGTTGCAGTGAGTCAAGATGATGCCACTGCACTCCAGCCTGGGCAATGGAAGGAGACCCCGTCTCAAAAATAAATAAATACATACATACATAAAGATAAAAATAAAGTATCTCTTCTCATTGCCATCATGTCTCAGTCAGAGTCTCCAAAGAGCCTGAATAAATAAAAAATTTCAGACTCAGGTCAGGTGCGGTGGCTCACGCGTGTAATCACAGCACTTTGGGAGGCCAAGGCGGGTGGATCACAAGGTGAGGAGATTGAGACCATCCTGGCTAACACGGTGAAACCCCCATCTCTACTAAAAATACAAAAAAAAAAAATTAGCCTGGTGTGGTGGTGGGTGCCTGCAGTCCCAGCTACTCGGGAGGCTGAGGCAGGAGAATGGCATGAACCCAGGAGGCAAAGCTTGCAGTGAGCGATGATTGCACCACTGCACTCCAGCCTGGGCTGCAGAGAGAGACATCGTCTCAAAAAACAAAAAAACAAAAATCCAGACTCAGAGAGGTTACTCGAGCTTACCTGCCTTGGATGTGACACCAACCACAGAGGGTTCAGGGGTCCGGAAAGAACCTTGCACTCTTGCTAAGATCACCAAGCTCTCCTTCCAATACTGCCTTCTTCCAACATCTCAAAGGGCTTATGAGGACCGTTCTAAGAAGGAGGCTGTAACTGACAGTGATTATCCACCTCCCCCAAGAGGACCAGCATGGAGAATAAGCTCATCAAGGCCAATGCACTTGTTTTACCTTCCAGATTATTCCAGGATCTCATCTCAGGTAAGTGTCTATCTTAAGCTGTCTCTCCTGTTCACCCTCTAATGTCTCCCACGCACTGCACCCTCTAACTCTAGGGCCTGACATCTGTAAGATCCCTAGATCCTCACCCTGTTCTGTAAGCAGCCCTTCAACTTCTACATCACCGAAACATGACTATTCCCTCAGGACGCTGCTTCCCCAGAGCACTGTGAGCAGTGGTCTTTTTCTGTCCCATGCAAGCCCCCATAAACCACGCTCTACTGTCTTAGAGAAGGAACACTAATTGCCGCATCAAGACTATTGTTCCTCTCATTTCCCTGTTTCGTTTTTGTTTGTTTCTTTCGAGACAGGCTGTTGTTCTGTCATCCAGGCTGGACTGCAGTAGTGCGATCATGGCTCACTGATCCTCGGACTCCTGGGCTCAAACAATCCTCCCACCTCAGCCTCCTGAGTAGCTGGGACTACAGGTGCGCACCACCATGCCTGGTTAATTTTTATTTTTGTAAAGATGGGGTCACACTCTATTGCCCAGGATGGTCTCAAACTCCTGGCTTCAAGCCATCCTCCCACCTCCATTTCCTAAAGCGTTGGGATTACAGATATAAGCCACTGTGCCCAGCCCAGACTCATTTATCTAATTACTGACTTGACATCCCTACTTGAAGGTGTAC
>NW_012117966.1:501475-502446 GCF_000951035.1 Colobus angolensis palliatus | reverse complement strand
TTTTTTTTTTTTTTTTTTTTTTTTTTTGAGATGGAGTGTATAGCTCTGTTGCGCAGGCTGGAGTGCAGTGGCGCCATCTTGGCTCACTACAACCTCTGCCTCCCAGGTTCAAGCGATTTTCCTGCCTCAGCCTCCTGCGTAGCTGGGATTACAGGCATCCGCCACCACACCTGGCTAATTTTTTTATTTTTGGTAGAGACGGGGTTTCACCACATTGGCCAGGCTAGTCTCCAACGTCAGACCTCAAGTTATCTGCCCGCCTCGGCCTCCCAAAGTGATGGGATTACAGGCGTGAGCCACTGTGCCCAGCCACGGGACCCCCTTTACTCTTAATTTCCCCAAATCCTAGAACAGTGTGTGGCCCACAGGAAATCCACAGAATATATCTACAGAATGAATGAACGGCTTGCCAAAAGAATTAGGGCAAATAAGTAGGTATTGAGTAAACGTCCACAACTACCTGCCCCATACCCTTTCAAGCTCTGGGGAGATGGCGGCTCCTGTGGGGTCCAGCATTGGGGCGGGGGGTCTCCGTTCCTTTCATCCTTCCGCCTCGTGGGGGAGTCAAGTCTCCGCAGGCGGAGAGCCCGGATGCAGGCGCGGCTAGGCGGCCCTCTCTGTGGTGAGCCCCCGGGTCCCTCCTCCACAGCACCCGGAGTGCCTCTATGGTTCTTCCTGTCCTTAGTCGGGAGGGGGCGCTGTGCGCAGGCGCGAGGTGACGCCGCCGCAGGACCGGAAGGAGTGTAGCGGCTGCCTCAGCGGCGGCGACGGAGCTCGCAGCTGCGGCTTCTGAAGAGTAAGTGGCGTGGTAGCGAAGGCCGCCGAACCCGCCTGGCTAGCCGGCGAGTTGAGTGGCAAGTGAATGTCGGTCGCGGGGCGCGCTCGAGCTCCGGACGGGTCTGTGAGGCGAGGCGGCCTCTCTGCGGGACGCCTCTGTGGATCTCCCGGGGTGGGGGCGGGGGCGCGGGCCG
>NW_012117966.1:493154-500542 GCF_000951035.1 Colobus angolensis palliatus | reverse complement strand
GTCGTTTACCTACAGAAGAAGCGCTGTGATGTAGAGGGTGAGCAGGGCAGAGGGGCTCACAGTGGACCTCACACACACCTGGATCCAGCTTGGCCAGGCCATTTTGCCCTCGTGGGCCTGTGCCTCATCTCAAAAATGGGGTTTCTTCCCTTATGAAGAAGACCCATAAATTAATAATGGAATTACCAGGAATGCTAAAAACTAAGTTTGGTGTATTGTTTTCAAGCTGTTACTCCTGGAAGGGGCTGGGTTGGCATTGTTTTAGAGGTTAGGAGCCAAACATCAGCTCATCTATTCTCCAGCTGTTTTTTATCCTCCAGCTTCCTGCTATAGTCAGGCACAAAGTCTTAGAAAAATGGGTTTGTGCTGCTGTATGTTTTGGTGGGCAATAGTTAGGCACACTAATATGTATCACCTTTGTTTACTGAATGGGATGCAGGTGGGGGACCAGAGCACATCCACGTCCCTCGGAAACGGTGGCGTTTAAATGTAGTATGTCCCTTCAGTTCCTCTCTGCCCCACCCACCCCAGCCCATTGATTGAGCCTTTTTTGTTTTTTGTTTTTTTTTTTTTTGGGAGACGAGTCTGGCTCTGTTCAGGCTAAAGTGCAGTGGTGTGATCTCTGCCCACTGCAACCTCCACCTCCCAGATTCAAGTGATTCTCCTGCCTCAGCGTCCCGAGTAGCTGGGATTACAGGCGTGCGCCACCATGGCGGTACAAGTTTTTGTTTTTGTTTTTTTTTAAGAGACGGAGTCTGGCTCTGCTGCCCAACTCCTGGGTTTAAGTGACCCTCAGCCTCCCAAAGCGCAAGAATTACAGGCTTGAGCCGCCGTGCTCTTGCAGAACATTCTTTACACGCTGAGAAGGGAGAGAGGAACGGGAAGATTTTACGAAACATCTCAATTTAGTCTGCTTGCTTTGAGGAAGAAGGCTAATAAATGGCCGATTTTGTATTTCATAATTTATTGCACCTGGGGTATGGGGAGTAGTGGTGGGTTTCAGGAAATGGCTGGAGAGTCTAGGCCAGATTTTGCACCCCCTGGCAAACCTCATTGGAGGGTTTAGATTTTTACCCTAATTAGAGAAGCAGCAGCTAATAGAAGAGAACCCCTGAAGCCCTTGTGGAGAAATCAGATAAAGAAGGGTTAGGTATGAGTGAGACAGACTAAAAGTTAATGAATAGAGTAGTTGAGAGAGCTGGTGTTTGCTAGCTGTCCCTCTGTTGCTAACTCTACTACGAGCTACTATTTAATGTGTTTACAAAATTCTAGGCGTTCCTAGATTTTAGATCTTTAGAGACATAATTCATTCTCATACCTGATGTCATCATTATAGCTGCATTATTGTCAAAGATTATAGAACATAGCCGGGCATGGAGTGGCTCATGCCTGTAATCCCAGCACTTTAGGGGGCTGAGGCGGGCGGATCACCTGAGGTCAGGAGTTCGAGACCAGCCTGGCCAACGTGATGAAACCCTGTCTCTACTAAAAATACAAAAGTTAGCCAGACGTGGTGGCGCATGCTTGTAATCTCAGCTACTCGAGAGGCTGAGGCAGGAGAATCACATGAACCCGGGAGGCAGAGGTTACAGTGATCTGAGATCATGCTACTGCACTCCAGCCTGGCTGACAGAGTGAGACTCCGTCTCAAAAATAGTAATACATTTTAAAAAAGAAACTGAGGTGCTGAAAAATATCTAGTCTCAAAACTTGTAAGGGTCAGCTTGGAACTTGGAAACAGAGTTCGTGCCAGTAATTATCCTGCTATAATTAGTGAGTGCTATTTATTCTGAAAGTACATCTACTATTGAAAAGCATCTACTATGTGCCATCCAGTGTGCTGTGTCCTGGGGCTTTGGGATCAAGTAACACTTTGGTTCTGCCTTCTTGGAACTTAAGTTTTAGCAGAGGAGACCGAAATTACACAGTTTCCTAAGTAAGTATGTGAAATTATTGTTGTAAGTACTTTGAAGAAATGAGGTACGTACGTTGTGTGATTGAACTAGGGAGGAACATCTAGGGGATAGTCAGGAACAGTTTTTCTCTGAGGAGAAAACAAAGAACCGAATAGAGGTCGGTTCAACCGAATAGAGGTCCAAGAGGCAGTGAAGAAGAGTAGTCCAGCTGAGGAAGAGCCTGCAGTGGAAGGAGCAAATCGTGGAACTGAACCATTGCTACTACTGAGTGGTGAATGTGGGGGGGGAAAGATATGAGGTAAGGCCCGCTATGTCAGCAAGGTCAGGTGATGGTAGCGTTTTGTAGGCCATGGTAAGGATTTCAGTTCCACCACGGTGAGATTTGTGGTTTAAAAGAAATAACTCAGTGCTATATGAAAATATGTCAAGGGATGGAGCCTGCAAGGCAGTACTTGGGCTAGAAGCAGAAGCATGTCCTTTGGTCACAGAAGATTCAGTTCTAAAACGGTCGTTGAAAACATTGATTTTACCCTCCACACATGAGGATGAAGAAAATCTTGATGCTTTATGTTAAACTATTTAGCCCACCCACTGAAGATTTTGAGTTTAATTTTTGATTTAAAACCTTTCCTATTGTAAAAATGCACTGATAGATAATAGGATTCTTAGAATTTTTAAACTCTAGACTAATTGTTTGCATATTTATATCCGTAATCATGGATGTTATTTTACTGTAGTTATTTTGTCCACTTGTTAACACAGTTTTCATTTTCTTTCTCTGAACTCATCATCTGCTTTGTTCTTCCCTAATAGCATCACCATCCTGTGGTCACCTGATCTCAGCATCTAGGTCAACTTTGATTCCTTCTTCTTGCCCTGATGGCCAATGACATACACAGATCCCATCGACTCTAACTCTGCAGTCAGTGTCTTGTATTATTTTCCTCCCCGTAGATACTGTTTTCCTCCCCCTAGGTACTGTTGGCTCTTGTTTCCTGGCACCAGTTGTCTCCTACAGGCTATCTTACGCATTGCAGCCAGGTTGATTTTTCTAAAGCACGGCTGTCATTGTGTTGCTTCCCATTGGCTAGAAAATAAAATCTGAGCTCTGTTTCAGTTACCTGTTGATGCATAACAAACCACTTGAATACTCACTGGCTTCATAGAATAATTTTGTTTGTTGACAGTTTCATGAATCAGGAGAATTGAGAAGTGCTGACCTTGGCCATTTTTCTCTGGTCCACATGCTATCCTTAGAGGTGGCCAGTGCTGGAGTATCCGCTTCCATAATGGCTTCTTCGTTCACATGCCTTGTGAAAGACTGCTGGAAGGCTGGGCTCAGCTGGCTGTTTCCCTCCGCATGTAGTGTCAGGGCTTTCTGTGTGATCTTTCAGCAGGGTTTTCAGACGTTTTACCTGATGACTCTGGGCCCAGGAGCCCTAAGTGAAAGCTGCTGTGCCTTTTGTTTTCTTTCTTTCTCTTTTTTCTTTTCTTTTCTTTCTTTTCTTTTTTTTTTTTCTGAGACAGAGTCTCCCTCTGTCGCACAGGCTGGAGTGCAGTGGCACAATATCAACTCACTGCAACCTCTGCCTCCTGGGTTCAAGCAATTCTTGTGCCTCAGTTTCCAGAGTAATTGGGATTACAGGCATGTGCCACCGCACCCAGCTAATTTTTGTATTTTTTCAGTAGAGTTGCAGGCTGCTGTGCTTTTAAAGGATAAGCCCAAATCTGACACAGCTCTCACTTTGGCTTGATATGGCTATTCCTGCTCAACCTTCCCTGACTACCTGCCCTTCCCCTATAGTCTCTTTATTGCACTAGTAACTTTATTCTCTGATGGGGCTCTGAGTTCTTTGAGACAAAAATCCACGTGAGAGTTTCTTTTGATGTATTCCCGATGATACATAACCAATTCTTGTTGTATAAAATGCTGTAGTACAGTCAGCTCTCCGTATCCACAGCTTTCACATCTGGATATGGGGATCTGACAGTAAACTTTTTCTGTATTGATTTAATATTGATTATATTACTACAGACTTAGGATGGATATCCAAAGAATGGTTAGGATGAGCAAGTGGTATTTGAATGAAAAACAATCGTTTATAGACATTTTTAAAAACATGCTAGGAAGAGGTATTGTGGAGGCCTGGTATGACATGGGCATGTCATCTTCCCGCCTGTGACTAGCTCTGCTTTGCCCACTTTTTCTTTTCTTTCTTTTTTGAGACGGAGTCTCTTTCTGTCACCCAGGCTGGAGTGCAGTGACACAATCTAGGCTCACTGCAACCTCTGCATCCTGGGTTCAAGCAATTGTCCTGCCTCAGCCTCCTGAGTAGCTGGGACTACAGGCACCTGCAACCACGCCTGACTGGTTTTTGTATTTTTAGTAAAGACGGGGTTTCACCATGTTGGCCAGGCTGATCTCGAACTCCTGACCTCAAATAATTCACCCACCTCGGCCTCCCAAAGTTTTGGGATTACACGTGTGAACCACCGTGCCTGGCCTGCTTTGCCCACTTTTTGCTGGAAAGTCAAAGGGATTAACTCATTAAATTTGAAAGTCTTTAATGACCCCCAAATCTGTTGCAGAAGTGGCAGGCATATTTACAGAAAGTATTCTGGAGAGCCAGGGGCACTATAGAGCCCCAGGATCATGCAGTAGTAGTTTAGGAGCATATACATAAGGAAAAATGGAGAAGCAACCTGAATAGAACAAGGAGAAGAAAATGATTTGTAGAAGACAGACTTAAGCATTCTGGTCACGAGGCAGTGAAGGTGAGATTTTGAAAACCAGAAAATTGGGTGAGAGAACCATGAGTGATTCTCTTTTCTTCTTGACTTCCTTGTTTCCCATATTATCTGTAATGGGCAATACTTGATAACTGAAGAAAATCCTAATTGTTGTTGCCTTGGCCATGTTTCCTGACTCTGGTTCTATAGCCATGATGAATAACAGCTCCAGTCTTTGACACAGGAAGAAGTTTTTGGAGCCACTCATTCAACAACTGCTAGGCATTAAAAATACAACTATAAATAAGAAAAGAGGCCAGGCACGGTGGCTTTTGCCTGTAATCTCACCACTTTGGTGAGTGTCGGGGAGGGTGGATCACCTGAGGTTGGAAGTTCAAGACCAGCATAAGATGGTGAAATGCCATCTCTACTAAAAATCCAAAATTAGCTGGGCATGGTGGCAACATGCCTGTAATCCCCAGCTACTTGGGAGGCTGAGACAGGAGAACTGCTTGAACCTTAGAGGCAGAAGTTGCAGTGAACTGAGATTGTACCATTGCACTCCAGCCTGGGCAACAGGCTGTTTTTTTTTTTTTTTTTTGAACACTATTTTCAAGTCAAATGTCTTTTTTTTTTGAGACAGAGTCTTGCTTTGTCACCCAAGCTGGAGTGCAGTGGCAGGATCTCAGCTCACTGAAGCCTCCATTTCCCGGGTTCAAGCAAGTCTCCTGCCTCAGCCTCCCTGAGTAGCTGGGACGACACATGCGTGCCACCATGCTGGTAAATTTTTGTGTTTTTAGTAGAGAAGTTTTTTTTGAAACTTCGTCTCAAAAAAAAAAAAAAAGTAACTTGGAATGGGAAAATAAAGATTTTTTTTTCCTCTTGAACTGTATTTTATTAATAAACCCTGCATTTCCTGTGTACTTGTGATTACGGTGCTCCTATTTTGATGGCATTGACCATATACAAAGTGGCTTCTCTTATTTTTCAACATGGCCTTATAATGTAGGAATAGATACTGCCATTTTTCTGTTTCTCAGGTAGCAGTTAATAAAAATAGCATAATGTAACACTTAGTATATGTCAGGCATTGTGGTAAAACTTTATGTAATTCAACTGATTTAGTTTTTAAAAAGTTTTTATTTATTTATTTATTTATTTATTGAGACGGAGTCTCGCTCTGTCGCCCAGGCTGGAGTGCAGTGGCGCAGTCTTGGCTCACTGCAAGATCCGTCTCCTGGGTTCATGCCATTCTCCTGCCTCAGCCTCCCGGGTAGCTGAGACTACAGTCGCCTGCTACCACACCCGGCTAATTTTTTTTGTGTGTATGTTTTTAGTAGAGACGGGGTTTCACCATGTTAACCAGAATGGTCTCGATTTCCTGACCTCGTGATCTGCCTGCCTTGGCCTCCCAAAGTGCTGGGGTTATAGGCGTGAGCCACCGCGCCGGCCAAAAGTTTTTCTTTTTTTAAATTAATGAATTTTTTTGGAGGTAGGTTCTCCCTCTGCCGCCTATGCTGGAGTGCAGTGGTGCTGTCATAACTCACTTGCAGCCTTGAACTCCTGGACTCAAAGGATCCTCTTGCCTCAGCTTCCACAGTCAAGCTGGGACTTGGGCACATGCCTCTCTACCTACCTGCAACTAATTTTAAAACAACTGCATTCTCATTTTACAAATGAGGAGATTGGCCCAGGAGATTGAACAATTTATTTGGAGCCACTGATTGACTAAATGGTGAAACCAAGATTTAAACATAAGGCAATATGATCTGAAGCCCAGATGAAGAGACTGAGTGTCAGAGTTACATGACCTGATACAGGGACTTGCATTTAGTCAAGAGGAGAAATTCCATCATCAGACTTCTTTTCTTCTCACAAGTTGGGGCCACTGGTGTGCCACTCATGAGGACTATTTTTTTTTTTTTTTTTTTTGAGACGGAGTCTTGCTCTGTCGCCCAGGCTGGAGTGCAGTGGCCAGATCTCAGCTCACTGCAAGCTCCGCCTCCCGGGTTCACGCCATTCTCCTGCCTCAGCCTCCTGAGTAGCTGGGACTACAGGCGCCCACCACCTCACCTGACTAGTTTTTTGTATTTTTTAGTAGAGACGGGGTTTCATCATGTTAGCCAGGATGGTCTCGATCTCCTGACCTTGTGATCCACCCATCTCGGCCTCCCAAAGTGCTGGGATTACAGGCTTGAGCCACCACGCCCGGCCTCATGAGGACTTTTTTAAACCGTTACTAGTAATCTGCTTAACTATAAGCCTGACATTTCAACTAAATTAGCTGTAAAATGACCCACATCTCCCTTTGATTTCCAGTGTAAAATTGAAGGAAGCCAGTTGTGGCCAAAGGAAAGATAAGAAATTTGGCTTGAGGTCGGGCGCAGTGACTCACGCCTGTTATCCCAGGACTTTGGGAGGCCGAGGCAGGCAGATCACCTGAAGTCAAGAGTTCAAAATCAGCCTGGCCAACATGGCGAAACCACTTCTCTACTAAAAATACAAAAATTAACCAGCATAGTGGCACGCATGTGTCTTCCCAGCTACTCAGGGAGGCTGAGGCAGGAGACTTGCTTGAACCTGGGAAATGGAGGTTTCAGTGAGCTGAGATCCTGCCACTACACTCCAGCCTGGGCAACAGGCTGTTTTTTTTTTTTTTTTTTTTGAACACTATTTTCAAGTCAAATGTCTTTTTTTTTTGAGACAGAGTCTTGCTTTGTCACCCAAGCTGGAGTGCAGTGG
>NW_012117966.1:488663-492439 GCF_000951035.1 Colobus angolensis palliatus | reverse complement strand
AAATAAATAAATAAATAAATAAATAAATATCATGCTACTTATAAATATCATCAGTATCATTTCAAATGAGAGACCCAGGCTTAGGCTGGTATATGTCAGTTTTAAAAATGGGAATACCTGAGGCCAGGCACGGTGGCTCATGCCTGTAATCCCAGCACTTTGGAAGGCTGAGGCGGGATCACCAGAGGTCAGGAGTTCGAGACTAGCCTGGCCAACATGGTGAAACCGTGTGTCTACTAAAAAATACAAAATTTAGCCAGGCATGGTGACATATGCCTGTAATCCCAGCTACTCTGGAGGGTGAGGCAGGAGAATCGCTTGAACCCTGGATGCAGAGGTTGCAGTGAGCCAAGATCATGCCATTGCACTCTAGCCCGGACGACAAGAGTGAAACTGTCTCAAAAAGAAAAAAGGAATACCTTTGTTCAGTTATAAATGCCAGAAAGTTCTGTTGTAAAACTTTGCTGACCTGGTTTTGGTATCTATCTATTTTGATGGTATCTATAATTTCACATTCTATAAGTTGAGAAAATACTGATATTATTTGACTATTAATTCTTTGTAGACATTTAATGAGAAGCCCCAATCTGGGGCTTACTGCCTCTGAGACACAGTGCTTTCTCCTAGGAAGACAAAGAAAGTTGAGATTTTCTCAGAGAGGAAGAAAAGGATTGAATTGCTTAAACCTGGGAGATGGAATTTGCAGTGAGCTGAGATCGCACCACTGCACTCCAGCCTCGGTGACAGAGCAAGAAGCACATTTAAATCTTGTGTTTACAGTAATTTGGTGTTTGTGGAGATTCTTTCTCGCTAGTTTTTTTGTAACTGTTGTCCATGGAATTTTTTCTGTTACTATGTGACAATTTGAGGCGATGCAAAGACTATTCTGCTGTTACTACTGCTGTCTTCCCAGAATTTCCTTGTGGTTTTGTTTTATTTTATTTTTTACTTTATTTTATTTTTTTGAGACAGAGTTTCACTCTTGTTGCCTAGGCTGGAGTGCAATGGCTCCATCTCGGCTCACTGCAACCTCCATCTCCCCAGTTGAAGCGATTCTCCTACCTCAGCCTCCCAAGTAGCTGCGATTACAAGCATGCGCCACCACACCCAGCTAATTTTTGTGTTTTTAGTAGAGACTGTTTCACCGAGTTGGCCGGGCTGGTCTCAAACTCCTGAGCTCAGGTGATCCACCCGCCTCGGCCTCCCAAAGTGCTGGGATTACAGGCATGAGCCACTGGGCCTGGCCTTTTCTTTTGTTTTTTTTTTTCCCCGTAATAGAGACAAGATCTCATTATATTTCCCAGGCTGGTCTTAAACTCCTGGGCTGAAGTGATCCTCCTGCTTCAGCCTCCCAAAGTGCTAGGATTACAGACATGAGCTACTGCACCTTGTAATGTTTGTTTTGTTTTTTAAATCAAAGTCTGAACATTATGAATGAAAAAACTGGAGATTCCAAATGATACTCCTCCATTGTGGTTTAAGTTTTTTAGGTGTACAAATTAGAGTACTGGCAGATCATCTTGATCCTGTCATGGTTTGGTCTGTATTAAGTCTGTTTTCATTTTGCTCTTAACCTTTAAGATTTGGCTTTCCTAGGATCTCAGATGAAAGCTCAGGGTTTACCAGCATTCCTCTACTTTAGTTGGGCTTGACCTTTAATCTCTCTCAACAGGCTGGGAGTGGTGGCTTATGCCTGTAATCCCATTACTTTGGGAGGCCAAAGCAGGTGCATCACCTGAGGTCAGGAGTTCGAGACCAGCCTGGCCAACATAACAAAATCCCCTCTGTACTGAAAATACAAAAATTAGCTGGGCATGGTGGTGCGTGCCTGTAGTCCCTGCTACTTGGGAGGCTGAAGCAGGAAAATGGCTTGAACCCAGGAGGCGGAGGTTCAGTGAGCCAAGATTGCACCATTACTGCAGCCTGCATGGCAGAGCAAAACTCCATCTCCCAAAAAAAAATCCCTCTCAACAATACATGTTTGCTGAGATCTCTCCTCAGCTCTTTAGCTTTTCTGCTATTGGATTTTGGAGAGTCTAGTCCTGCATGTATGTCGCATAGGTCAGCAACTTGGTGGGGGGGGTGAGGAGGTTATTATTCTGGATTTTGGAGATTTATTTCTCAGTGGATTCTTCCTTGCTAGAATTTTGTCCCTTAAGTCTCAGCTACTTTGGCAGCCCCAAACTCTGACCTTCAACTCCTCAGCCCATTGAAATTGCTGCTTCTGCGTCAGGTCCATTTTTTCACACTTAAGATTTGGGAAATGCCTTCAGGAGACAAAAAATGCAGGATAAATGTGTCCTGTCCTAATGTGCTTCTCATTTTTCACGGATCAGAGCCCCTGAAATCCTGCCAGCTGGTTTTTCTCCATTGCCTTCAAAGATGTGTTGTATATATTTGGTCTTTTTATAGTGGATTCGTAAGAAGAGGCAAAGAGTTGGTCCACTACAGGCTATTAATACTTTGTCATGACCAGAACCAAAGTCTCTGTAAAGTAAAGTGAATAATCATGCCAGGATTATTGGGATGTTGTTAGGATTAGATGTGTTATGCATGTAAAGGGATAAGAAAAATGGCTCATACATAGCAGCATCCTCATTTTGGTTGTAATTTTATTCTGTTAGCTTCTGGAACAAGACCCAAGGACATTATCGTTGTACAACTATCTGGTGAATATCAGTCTCTAAACATACACACTTTAAACATACATATGCACCCTCTATAGTTGTATAGCATTTTAATTTCACCTTTTAAACATTTTTAAAAAGTTGTGCCACAGACATTCGTTTCCTGGAATTAAGACCCTGTTTCATTATTTTCTGTGCTATATGTGTTGTTTCTGTAATTCCACCTGTATTAGTCAGCTCAAGCCGACTGATACCATAGACTAACAAAATAGCATCGACTGGGTGACATTTAAAACAAATTTATTTTCTCACAGTTCTGGAATTTGGAAGTCTGAGAATAGAGTTTCAGCATTGTTGGATTCTGGTTATTTCTCTTCCTGGATCTCAGGCAACTGCCTTCTCCCTGTGTTCTCACATGATGGAGAGAAAAAGCAAGCTCTCTGGTATCTCTTCTCAGTGTGCCCAGCCATCATGAGGGCCCCACCTCCACGACTTCATCTAATTCTAATCACCTCCCACAGACTCCATCTCCAAATACCATTATATTGGAGATCAGAGCTTCAATATAGGAATTTGGAGGCCAGGCGTGACACAGTTTAGAGCATCACTCATTTCTCTAGACTCAAGGGTTTTTTTTGTTTGTTCGTTTTTGTTTCTGTTTTTTGAGACATGTCTCTGTTACCCAGGCTGGAATGCAGTGGCATACTCATGGCTCACTGCAATATCAAACTCCTGGGTTCAGGAGATCCTCCTGCTTCAGACTCCTGAGTAGCTAGAACTATGGGTGCATGCTACCTATAGTGACAGGGTCTAACTATAGAGACAGGGTCTAGCTATATTGCCCAGGCTGGTCTTGAACCCCTAGCGTCAAGTGATTCTCCCACCTTGGTATCCCAAGGATTGGTTTCCTGGATTACAAGTGTGAGCCATTGTGTCCAGCCAGGATTCATGTTTCTATTTCTTTTTTTCTTTTTTCTTTTTTTTGAGACAGAGTCTCGTTCTGTCACCCAGGCTGGAGTGTAGTGGTGCGATCTCGGCTCACTGCAACCTCTGCCTCCTGGCTTCAAGCAATTCTCCTGCCTCAGCCTCCCGAGCAGCTGGGGTTACGTGTGCATACCGCCACACCTGGCTAATTTTTTTTTTTTTTTT
>NW_012117966.1:487020-487905 GCF_000951035.1 Colobus angolensis palliatus | reverse complement strand
AAAGAGTGTCTTGCTCTGTTTCCTAGACTGGAGTGCACTGGGTTGGTCATAGCTCACTGTAACCTTGGAACTCATGGGCTCAAGCAATCCTCTAGCCTCAGCCTCCCGAGTAAGTGGGACCACAGATGCGTGCGACCATGCCCAACTAATTTTTTTCAGTTTTTTGTAGAGATGGGGTCTCACCAAGTTTGCTCAGGCTGGTCTCAAATTTCTGGCCTCCAGCAGTTGTCCCGCTTTGGGTTCCCAAAGTGGTGAGATTATAGGCATGAACCACTGTAGCCAGCCCCTGCCCTTACTCTTGAAAAATAAGGGATCATAGAATTTGAAGTTTACAGTTATTTTTTCTCTACTACTTAAAGATCATATTTTATTACTTTGGTGTTAATTGCTTCTTGTGATGATTCTTTTTTTTTTTTTTTTTTTTTTTAGGAGACGGTGTCTTGCTCTATTGCCTAGGCTAGAGTACAGTGGCATGATCTTGGCCTGCTGCAACCTCGGCCTCCAGGGTTCAGGTGATTCTCTCACCTCTCCTGAATAGCTGGGATTACAGGTGCATGCCACCACACCAAGCTGATTTTTGTATTTTTAGTAGAGACAGCGTTTTGCCATGTTGACCAGGCTGGTCTCGAACTCCTGACTTCAAGTGATCCGCCCTCCTCAGCCTCCCAAAGTGCTGGGATTACAGGTGTGAGCCACCACGCCCAGCCTGAAGAGTCTATTTTTATCCTTATTTTACCTCTGGTAGTTTTTGCAATTTTAATGTTTTACCTTACGACATATTTATGTGTGGTTTTATTTTATTTTATTTTATTTTATTTTTTTGAGACGGAGTCTCGCTCTGTCGCCCAGGCTGGAGTGCAGTGGCCGGATCTCAGCTCACTGCAA
>NW_012117966.1:473932-481680 GCF_000951035.1 Colobus angolensis palliatus | reverse complement strand
TTGCGAGCTCCGCCTCATGGGTTCATGCCATTCTCCTGCCTCAGCCTCCCGAGTAGCTGGGACTACAGATGCTTGCCACCATGCCCGGGCTAATTTCTGTATTTTGTAGAAATGGGTTTTCACCATGTTGGTCAGGCTGGTCTCGAACTCCTGACCTCGTGACCTTCCCGCCTCGGCCTGCCAAAGTTCTGGGATTACAGGCGTCAGCCATTGCGTCTGGCTGAAACATAATTCATTTTCTGATTTGCCTTTCCCTGATCATTAGTGAGGATGAGCATCTTCTGTGTTTTCTTTTTTGTGAATTGCCTATTAATACCCTTAACTCATTTCTTTGTTAACATATTTGTATCAAGATGTGAATTCTCTGTCTGTACTTTGTCTCTTTAATGTGTGTATTTTAAAAATATGTTTTAATGCCATATGTTTTGAGTTTTTGTGGGTTTTTTTTTTCTTTTGACCTACTTCCTTGGATATGTTTTCTTAAGGAATGTTTTCAGCATAAGCTTCAGATGTTCCCTGACCAGATACATGGCAAGAGTTTTGATACTCCCTCTTTCTTACTGTTCCTCTTTGCTTCCTTTTCAGACCTTTTGAAACAGATGGTCACCATGTTTGGATATTAGCAGTCCCGTATGTGCATGTCTGCGTTTGAAAATGGCAGAGGGAAACAGCAATGAAGAGGTGATTCACTTGAACAACTTTCACTGCCATCGGGGACAAGGTAAGTTGTTTGCTCTCACTTCCCTGTGGCTTTTTCTTTTAGTATCACAGCTCTGTCTTTTGAAATGATCCTATTTTATACCATTTAGAATCCAGGGACATTTCATTTTTAGACATAAAAAGACTAGACTAGAATTAGATAATATTGCTAGCATGAATGAAGTGTAAGACTCATTCATTACAACGAGATTCATAAGCTATTAATTTGCTGGCAAGACACTGTTAATGTGCAGTCATTGAGTCTTAAGAGAGAGTGTCAGCATCAGTTTTTGAAGGCATGGTGATTATAAAGGAGTGCTCCACTAGGCCTCTTATGACCTGAAATACTATAGGTGATGCTGAACCTGTCTTGTCCTCCCGTGATCCTTAATTTCTTTTTTGCCAGAATATTCTGGCTTAGCCTTACAGGGGAATTTTGGAACATGTATTTTTTTGTTCTACAGTTTTGTTTTGTTTTCTTTTCTTTTTTTGAGACGGAATTTTGCTCGTTAACCCAGGCTGAAGTGCAATGGCGTAATCTTGGCTCATCAAAACCTCCGCCTCCTGGGTTCAAGCGATTCTCTTGCCTCAGCCTCCTGAGTAGCTGGAATTACAGACATGTGCCACTACGCCCTGCTAATTTTGTATTTTTAGTAGAGATGGGGTTTCTCCATATTGGTCAGGCTGGTCTTGATCTCCCGACCTCAGGTGATCTGCCTGCCTCAGCCTCCCAAAGTGCTGGGATTACAGGCATGAATCACTGCACCCGGCCTTTTCTACAGTTATTAAAGTTTTGGGGAATTTTATTGATTTTTAAAGGGAATAGTGCTTGCTATTCTATAACATTCTTAAATGTGTATGAAATTTCCTGTTAAGTTCGAATTCACATTTACACTTGGGCTAAAAGGAAAAAAATCATGCTGAAGTGTAGAACCCTGATGTTCATTTTTTGCAATTATAAATTCCATGGGAGAGGTTATACTGGTTTTGTTTTCTCTCATTGATAATATTTTGTGTTTACAAAGATGATTTTTTTAGTAGAGAGTAAATTACATTTGACTTTAGAAAAATGACTCCCCCAGGCCAGGCGTGGTGGCTCACACCTGTAATCCCAGCACTTTGGGAGGCCAAGGCTGGTGGATCACGAGGTCAGGAGTTCAAGACCAGCCTGACCAACATGGTGAAACCCTGTCTCTACTAAAAAATACAAAAATTAGCTGGGCGTGGTGGTGCATACCTGTAGTCCCAGCTACTTGGGAGGCTGAGGCAGGAGAATCACTTGAACCTGGGTGGTTAGAGGTTGTAGTGAGCCGAGATTGCGCCACTGCACTCCAGCCTGGGCGACAAAGCAAAGATTCCGTTTCAAAAAAAAAAAAAAGAAGAAAAATGACTCCACCAAAACTTAAGTACAAATAGCCTACTGTTGATTGGAAGCCTTACTGATAACAAATAGCACATGTGTTATATATTGTATATTTTGTATACTATATTCTTATAATAAAGTGAACTGCAGAAAAGAAGTGTTATTAAGAAAATCATAAGGGGCCGGGCGCGGTGGCTCAAGCCTGTAATCCCAGCACTTTGGGAGGCCAAGGCTGGTGGATCACGAGGTCAGGAGTTCAAGACCAGCCTGACCAACATGGTGAAACCCTGTCTCTACTAAAAAATACAAAAATTAGCTGGGCGTGGTGGTGCATACCTGTAGTCCCAGCTACTTGGGAAGCGGAGCTTGCAGTGAGCCGAGACTGCACCACTGGACTACTCCAGCCAGGTGACAGGGCGAGTCTCTGTCTCAAAAAAAAAAAAAAAAAAGAAAATCATAAGGAAGAGAAAGAAAATATAGTTGCTATTCCTTAAGTGGAAGTGGACCATTCTGAAGGTCTTCATCTTTATCATCCTCACATTGAGTAGGCTGAAGAGGAGGAGGAAGAAGAGGGGTTGGTCCTTGTATTAGTTGGTTCTCCACTGGCTGTAAAGAAATGACCAAGATGGGTAATTTATAAAGAAAGAGAAGATGGTTTAATTGGTTCACAATTCTGTAGGCTGTATAGGAAACATAGTGGCCTCTGCTTCTGGGGAGATCTTAGGAAACTTATGACAGAAGGAGAAGAGGAAGCAGGCTTGTCTCACATGGCTGGAGCAGGAATAAGAGGGATTGGGGAAGAGGTGCCACACACTTTTAAACAACCAGATTTCACAAGAACTCACTGTTGCAACCAGAGGGGATGGTGCTAAATCATTTATGAAATACCACCCCCATGATCCTATTACCTCCCACCAGGCCCCATCTCCAACATTGGGGATTACGGTTGAATATGAAATTTGGACAGGGACACAGATCCAAAGCATGCTATTCTGCCCCAGCGCCTCCCAAATCTCTTGTCCTTCTCACGTTGCTAAATATAATTATGCCTTCCCAACAGTCCCCAAAGTCTTAACTCATTCCAGCATTAACTCAAAAGTTCAGTCTTATCTGAGACAAGTCTAATCCCTTCCACCTATGAGCCTGTAAAGTCAAAAACAGGTTAGTTATTCCCAAGATACAATTGGGGGGGTACATACACTCGGTATATGCTCCTGTTCCAAAAGGGAGAAATTGGCCAAAAGAAAGGCACAAGAGGTCCCACACAAGTTCAAAACCCAGTAGGGCAGTCATTAAATCTTAAAGGTCCAAAATAATCTCCTTTGGCTCCGCATTTCACATTCAGGGCACACTGGTGCAAGGGATAGGCTCCTGAAAGCCTTGTGCAGTCTTGCTGTTTTAGGAGTAACACAAGTGGAAGAAAATCTGCAAATAAGTGGACCCACACTGTTCAAATCAGTGTTGCTCAAGAGTCAACTGTGTATTTGGCTTTCAGAGCATTTAAAATTCAGCAAATTTTATTAGGTAAATAAGTCAAGAGTAATAAAATTGCTCAAGCTATGCAAATTATGAGTACAAAAGAAGGACTAATTTTCAGGATTTTATTAATAGTGTATTCTAACTTGGTAGTGATTATAGCCATAATTTATTGGATTCAGGTAATTTTTAATCTTAGTTATAACTTGTATTTATGATCATTTCAAAATTTTCTGTACATGTATATCCAATTAATGTTGTAGTTTTTTGTTTTTTAATTGGATCTTAAATATACTTGAACAGTTTCTTTAAGAACAACTAATTCCTTTTGGAAAATTACTGATTTTGAAGATGTATTTTGTTAGACGAGTATGTATACTCTGCACCCATCTTGAGAACTTTTTTCAGGTGTATAGAGTTTTGTTTTTATTAACTGCATTAATTTTTTTTTCTTTAATCAAGAGAGGGTCTCACAATGTTTCCTGGCAAGGCTAGTCTTGAACTGCTGGGCTGAAGTGATCCAGTTGCCTCTGCCTCACAAAGTGCTAGGATTACATGCATGAACCACTGCTCCTGGCCAACGTTAATAATTTTTATTATGCATGAACCTCTGTAGTTTTTTTTTTGAAGTGTATAGTTCAGTGAGTTTTGACAAATGAATATACCGCCTGAATTACGATATAGAACATTTTCTATCACTCCAAAAAGATTCCCTTGTGCCTCTTTGCAGTCAGTTCTTACCCCACTCCAGGCCTAAGAAAACCACTAATCTGCTTTTTTTCACTCTATAATTTCATATAAATGGAATTATACATACTGTATATATTCTTTGTACCTGAATTCTTTTGTGAAAGGTAATGTTTTGAGATTCATCCCTGTTGTCGCATATATCAGTAATTCATTCCTTTTTAATTGCTAAACAGTGTTTTTACCTACTCATCTATGATTCTATACCTAGTGGAAATAGGCTTAAAAATGAAGGTAAAATAAAGATTTAAAAAGATTTTATCAGAAATGAAAAAAGGTACATCATGCAAATGGCCACACACACACACCAAAAAAAAAAAAAAAAATGCTGATATATCTGTGTAATATCTGATAAAATTGATAGAAACTCCAGCCAGAAGCATTGATAGAGTTCGTAATGATAAAAGTTTCAGTACACTGGGAAGATAAAATAGTGCTAATCCCTGTATACTTTGTAACATGATAGAAAAATATACAAAGCAAAGATTGGCAAATCTAAAAACAGAATTGGACAAATCCACCATTATAGTGGGGATTTTTAAGACTTGTTTCAGTAACTGAAAGAGCAAGCACACACACACACTTGTATGAATATAGAAGATTGGAAGAACGCAGTCAAAAAATGTAATAAACATAGGTGGGATTCTGCACCCAGTGTAAGAAGAAATCACAATGAAAATTAGAAGATTATTTTGAATTACATGATAATGAAAATATAGCCTCTTATATTTATGAGATACATGTAATGCCATGTTTTGAAGAAAACTTGTGGCCTAAAATACATTAGACAAGAAGTAAAAAGCTCAGCCAGGCGCAGTGGCTCATGCTTGTAATCCCAGCACTTTGGAAGGCCAAAGTGGGAGGATAACTTGAGCCTAGGATTTTGAGACCGGCCTGGACAACATGGTGAGATTCCTATCTCTACAAAAAATTAAATATAAAACAATTAGCTGGGTATGGTGGTCTTGGGTTCACCAGGTCCCAGGTACTTCGGATACCAAGATGGGAGGATCACTTGAACCCAGTAGGTCAAGGCTGCAGAGAACTGGGTTCATGCTATTGTACTCCAACCTGGGCAACAGAGAGCGACCCTGTCGCAAAATAAAACAAAAAACAAAAACAAACCCAGCCTAGCCAACATGGGGAAACCCCATCTCTACTAAAAGTACAAAAATTAGCCGGGCATGATGTTGCAAGCCTGTAATCCCAGCTACTTGGGAGGCTGAGGCACGAGAATCGCTTGAACCCAGGAGGCAGGTTGCAGTGAGCCATTATAACTAGGGCTCAGCACATTTAAAGAGCTGAGTTAATATTTTAGCCTTGCGGGCCGTGTGGTTTCTGTTGCAACTATTCAGCTATACCATTGTAGCATGAAAGCAACTGTGTTGGTCCACTTTCACACTGCTATGAAGAAATGCCTGAGACTGGGTAATTTATAAAGGAAAGAGGTTTAATTGACTCACAGTTCCACATTGCTGGGAAGGCCTCTGGAAAATTACTGTCATGGCAAAAGACAGAGAAGAAGCAGGCACCCTCTTAGGCGGGATAGAGTGAATGCAAGCAGGGGAAATGCCAGTGCTTATAAAACCATCAGATACCTCAAGACTCACAATCACGGGAGCAGAATGGGGGAAACTGCCCCCATGATCCGATTACCTCCACCTGGTCCGATTACCCCATCTTGACACGTGGGGATTATGGGATTACAATTCAAGATGATATTCTGGGTGGGGACACAGCCAAACCATGTCAGAATCTATAGACAGTATATAAATGAATGAGCATAGTTGTGTTCCCATAAGGACGTGAAGCAGCATACTATCCTACACTGCAGATGGGAGTGTAAATTGGTATAATTTGGAAAATTTGTTTAGTGTTAACTGCCAAAATGGAGCATATGCTTACCCCATGACTCAGCATTTCTACTCCTAGAACATATGCAACTAAAATGAGTACACCAAAGACTTGCACAAGAGTGTTCATAATAGCATTATCTATGATAGCCTAAACTGCCACGTACTCAAATGTCTATCAACAGAAGAAGGAGTAGTTTATGTTGTATTCATATAGTGGATTATATACAACAAAGAATTATAGCAGCATGCAATATGGATGTATCTCAGACATTATTTGCAGGAAAGCCAGACACAGAATATATATTCAAAAACATACAAAACTTATCTGTGCAATTAGAAATCCTCCCTTTGGGGATGAAGGAGAGCAGAGATTGGGAGAAATACAGGGAGGCTACTAATGTGTTATAAATATTTCCTGACCTTGTGGTGGTGATTATACACAGATGTCCCTTTTGTGTTAATTCATAGAGCTGTATACTTGATTTGTAGACCATGCTGTGTTTTTATACTTTGAAAAGCTAATTGGAACCTTACATGTGGTATGTTGTGTGGTATCTTGTCAAACACTGGACTTTATTATAAGGGGATAGGTTCGTTCATTCCCTCCCTCCCTCCTTCCTTCCGTCCATCCTTCCCTCCCTCCTTCCTTCCTTCCTTCTTTCCTCCCTTCCTCCCTTCCTCCCTTCCTCCCTTCCTCCCTTCTTCCTCCCTTCTTCCTTCCTTCTCCTCCCTTTCCTTCCCTTCCCTCCCCTTCCTTCCTTTCCTCCCCTTCCTTCCTTTCCTCCCCTTCCTTCCTTTCCTCTTCCTCTCCTCCTTCCTTTCCTTCAGTTCCCTCCCTCCCATCTTTCCTTCCTTTTTTTTTTTTTTTTTTGCCTGAAACAGGGTCTTGCTCTAGCACCCAGGCTGGAGTGCAGCGGCATGATCTTGGCTTACTGCAGCCTCCACCTCCCAGGTTTAAGCGATTCTCCTGCCTCAGTCTCCCAGGTGGCTGGAATTACAGTTGCATGCCACCACACCGGGCTAATTTTTGTATTTATAGTAGAGATGGGGTTTCACCATGTTGGCCAGGCTGGTCTCGAACTCCTGACCTCAAGTGATCTGTCTGTCTAGGCCTCCTAAAGTTCTGGGATTGCTGGCGTGAGCCACCGTGCCCAACCTAAACCAACTTTTTCGTTGAGTACACCAAGATTGTGTGTCTTTTTCTTGGGTCAGTTCTTCAAGAGAGGAATCTACAATTTCCTGTGGATGCAGGGGTCTTATTCACTATGACCATTTTGAGTGGTGTATCTTTTCTTTTCTTGACTCCTATGCCTCATGTACCAGTGTCTAGGGCTTTTCGTTGCTCAGTATCTCTTCAGAATGATCCCCCATACATGTGTCTTCTGAAATGGCTGAGTGAGGAGCTTGGCAAATCCTCATCCTTAAAAATCCACAATTAAGTCGGGCATGGTGGCTCATGCCTGTCATCCCAGTGACTTCTTGGGAGGCTGAGGTGGGAGGATCACTTGAGGCCAGGAGTTCAAGGCCAGTATAGGAACATAGTAACACTCCATTTCTACAAAAAAAAAAATTTTTTTTTTTTTTTTGAGACGGAGTCTCGCTCTGTC
>NW_012117966.1:453101-473014 GCF_000951035.1 Colobus angolensis palliatus | reverse complement strand
GCCCGCCATCTCGCCCGGCTAGTTTTTTGTATTTTTTTTAGTAGAGACGGGGTTTCACCATGTAGCTCAAGATGGTCTTGATCTCCTGACCTCGTGATCCACCCGTCTCGGCCTCCCAAAGTGCTGGGATTACAGGCTTGAGCCACCGCGCCCGGCCTCTTCTTCCATTCTTTTAGGTCACTTAATGACTTTTTTTTTTTTAATTTGAGACGAGGTCTCACTGTCGCCCAGACTGGAGTGCAGTGTTGCGATCTCAGCTCACTGCAACCTCTGCCTCCCGAGTTCAAATGATTCTCCTGCCTCAGCCTCCTGAGTAGCTGGGATTACAGGCATGTGCCACAACGGCTGGCTAATTTTTGTATTTTTAGTAGAGACGGCATTTCACCATGTTGGTCAGGCTGGTCTCAAACTCCTGACCTCGTGATCCAACCACCTTGGCCTCCCAAAGTGCTGGGATTACAGGCATGAGTCACTGCTCCCGGCCAGTGCTTTTTTTTAAATTGTTCAATTTAACCTTTGATATTCCTATGGAACTAGACAGAAAAAAATACTAGTTTGTGTTACCCAGTAATTCATATCAAACATGGCCTGTTTCCAAATCGATAAAAGGAAGTAAAGACCTTGAATAGAATTACTACATCTAGATGGTTAGATTATATATTTTAAAGGAAACTTGGAAAGTTAAATTGCTGACTGTCATAGGTGCTAAATGGGTGCTTGACTAAAGCATTGAAATAGGTTCGCTTAAATGATTCTTAAAGTTTGTGTTTAAGATGAGCAAATTTCACTATTTTAAATAATTAAACTTTTACTATTTTTGAGTGATAATTTTTTCAGACCAAACAATTTAAATAAAATAGCCACTTATTCCCGGGAGGAATAGAGATGGATTGAGACCATTATTTCACTTTAAAGAAATTGGCAGTCCAGAAAATTTTATGAACAGATTTCTCCAACCTAGTATGAGAAAAAGTTGATAATCTCGAGCATAGTAATTGTCAGATGTTCTCTAGCAGTTCCCAAAATGTGTTATTGGCAAAAGTCAGCATAGAAACATGGTTCTTAATGCTTAAGTGCATGGGCTGCTCAGGGAGGTACGTTACGTTACACTAGTAGCCATGAAGTTGACTTTAGGCTGTACGCTTGTCAGGACAAACTTAAAAGGGTTGGATGTGATAGTGGCAGCCTCCCAGTAACAGTGTTCTCTGCTTTCCTGTAGAGTGGATCAGTCTCAGAGATGGGCCCATCACCATATCTGACTCCTCAGATGAGGAAGGGATTCCAATGCTGGTCACCCCAGCTCCTCAGCAGCATGAAGAAGAGGACCTGGATGATGATGTCATCCTGACAGAAGTGAGTTTTCTTTAAACTTACATTGAGACATTATTGCAAGTTGGTGATCTGAGTTTTCAGCCACTCTTGTGGGCCTTGTTGTAGAACAGCTAAGAGCACCTCTTGTACTCGTTCTGAGAACAGCTTCTTTTCCATTCTACCTCATGTCCCCTTAGATTTAGAAGCTGTATGTTTCAGTCTGCTTCTGGGTTGAGTATCTGCACCATTGTTCCATCTGACTATTAATGCACCACATTGCACTGTTGTCATTGCTACAACATTATAGTGTATCTTACTTTTGGATTGGCCTTATTCTCTCCATATTATCCCACATGTTTCAGAATCATCCTGGATAGTCTTGCACTTCAATTTTTTTTATTTTTTATTTTTTATTTTTTTATTATACTTTAAGTTCTAGGGTACATGTGCATAACGTGCAGGTTTGTTACATATGTATACTTGTGCCATGTTGGTGTGCTGCACCCATCAACTCGTCAGCACCCATCAATTCATCATTTATATCAGGTATAACTCCCCAATGCAATCCCTCCCCCCTCCCCCCAACACTTCAATTTTTATATGGAGTTTACAATCAACTTTTTAAGTTCCAAAATATAAATAGATATATATGTAATCAGTTTGCCTAATCCAAAACAAATCTTCCTGTTATATTTATAGAGCAATTTTTATGATCCTGCTCTTTCTAACCAAGAACAAATTTTGTCTTTTCATGTAGTCAAGACTTCTTTTATATTCCTCAGCCAGAAAGCATTTTGAATTTTTCTTTTTTTTTTTTTTTTTTTGAGACGGAGTCTCGCTCTGTCGCCCAGGCTGGAGTGCAGTGGCCGAATCTCAGCTCACTGCAAGCTCCGCCTCCCGGGTTTAGCCATTCTCCTGCCTCAGCCTCCCGAGTAGCTGGGACTACAGGCGCCCGCCACCTCGCCCGGCTAGTTTTTTGTGTTTTTTTTTTTCAGTAGAGACGTGGTTTCACTGTGTTAGCCAGTATGGTCTCGATCTCCTGACCTCGTGATCCGCCCGTCTCGGCCTCCCGAAGTGCTGGGATTACAGGCTTGAGCCACCGTGCCCGGCCTGAATTTTTCTTAGTATAGATCTTAAATATTTTTTGTTTTTCTTGATTATTTTATATTTTCTGTTGCTTTTGTGAATGACATCTTTTCTTTCATTGTACTTTTATTTTTTTGAGACAGAGTTTTGCTCTTTTGCCCAGACTGGAGTGCAGTGGCGTGATCTCGGCTCACTGCAACATCCACCTTCTGATTTCAAGCGATTCTCCTGCCTCAGCCTCCCGAGTAGCTAGGATTATAGGTGCCTGCCATCACGCTTGGCTAATTTTTGTATTTTTAGTAGAGACAAGTTTAACCATTTTGGCCAGGCTGATCTCGAACTCCTGACTTCGTCATCCGCACCCCCCCCCCCCCCAAAGTGCTGGGATTATAGGCATGAGCCACCGCGCCCGGCCCTTTCATTGTACTTTTAAACTGTTTTTTTTTTAAACTATAAGTCTGTTGCTTTTTTTTTTTTAGTTTAAAGATCCCAGTTGGCTTTATTGTGGTTCTAGAACAAATCAACACTTCCTTCCATAAAATTCAGTAGGTGTTCTGAGCTTCGCGGAAGTGGTTGGCTTTATAGGCAGAGAAGGGCTAAAGAGAGCAGAAGCAAAGTCCTTTCAAAGTTACTTTTCTTGTCAGACTGGGACAAGGAGACAGAAAAGAGAAAAATAACTGATTAGTTAACATCAGGCTGCTTCAGGCCACCTTTCCTGTATAAGGATTAAAGCAGAGGGAAATTCATTATGATACCCATTGGAGATTTAAACTGCCCTGTTTAAGAAATTGGTTGTTCACTCTTTCTCTCAATTTCTAGGAAGGTCAAATGAACTTCCCAGGTTTGAGTTTGGTAGCATGAAACTTACATGGATGATTCTGTTTTGAGTTTTAGTCTGGTCTTTTGGGGTCTAGTGCAGACACTTAGTCCAAAACAGTGGCCTCTTATAATTTTTATTTAACAATTCCTCATTTTTTGTTAAGCTTTCACCCTGGGCCTGACTAAACCTTAAGGCATCATTGCCACTGTCAGTTACCATCATTTTGGGTTTCTGGTCCCAGCATACACTTTATAGGTTCTGGTGTCCTCATCACACCTTTTTTTTTTTTTTTGGTTTTGGTTCTAGCTGGAGAAAGACCATTTGGCATTTGACAGGTAGCTGTATGGAAACATTTAAAACTTTTTGAGGGGATACGGCACACCCAGGAGACTACTGTTATGACTGTAAGGAGGATAATACCAAGAGTTTGGGTGGAGTATGTCCTCAGCTAGGGCCCCAACTAAAACCAAATGGCTAGACAAGGAGTCTACCTTGTTTTAACCAAGTAGTCTGCTCTGCAATACCTGATGTGTTTATCTGTGTGCAACAAGAAGCGTCATCAACTGCACAGATTCTTCTCTGTAAAGTTGGTAGGTAATCTTGCATCCCATGACTGGGTTAAATTAAAGCAGGGAGTGCAAGTTACCTGCAGAGGCTACTGATGGTGAAATTTTAACTACAACGTTGTCCTGCCTGCCACATGAGAGTTAGGCATAAGTAAGGAAAAATGAAGGAGGGTAAGAGTCTTACTATGAGAGGGAATCTTGCTCCGATGTGGGTTGCAGTTGTGAATGTCTCTGGTTGTGGCATTGGCCATCCTAGTGGACTCTGTGTGGCCCATGCATTAGGCATGAGACTTATTCCTTGCAATTTACATGGATTTGTCCAACTTTAGTTTATAGGGCTTCAGGGACTGAGCAATTCTCCTTCATTAGATAGTCGTAGTCAGATATTAGAGAAAACTAAAAGAATTCAGAATTCAGTGCAATGTACAGGTAGATAATAAAAACTCAATAAACAGGGCTACAATCTAAATAACAGGCATACCGGAGTTTTCTTTTGAAATGTAATTTTCCTCTCTACAGTCACTCCCATTTCTACCAAAGATAATCACAGTGAGACCAGTTTGCCTGACTAACCACATATTTGAAAGCACATATTTAAATTTCCTTTGCTGAAAATTTTGACGAGGAATCTCAAATTGGTCTATAAAAAATGTCTCTGCTAGGAAGCCAAACCAGGACAGACATTAGTCTTTGCCTGCTGTTTCCAACATCTGGAGGTTCCTGAGCCTGCCAGGAAGAGACAGATTTACTCACTATAAGGCAAGGAACGCTTAAAGCCAGGCATTGTTTGCACATTTTGAAATACGGCATTCCATTCAAAGCCTTGGTAACATAACCAGTTTCCAGTTGTGTCCTTTTATTAAAAGGACAGATTCTTATTGAACTTATGCAAATAATGATACTGCCATAAAAATAAGAATACTCATGAATAATTTGCAAATTCTGAAGGGATCCTGTTGGGAGGAAAAGCAAATATTTTCATTTTTATTATAAAAGTATACTTTACCAAATGGCAGTAAGCTATAAAAACCTTAAAAGACGGTGGCTCAAGCCTGTAATCCCAGCACTTTGGGAGGCCGAGACGGGCGGATCACGAGGTCAGGAGATCGAGACCATCCTGGCTAACACGGTGAAACCTCATCTCTACTAAAAATACAAAAACTAGCCGGGCGAGGTGGCGGGCGCCTATAGTCCCAGCTACTCGGGAGGCTGAGGCAGGAGAATGGCGTAAATCTGGGAGGCGGAGCTTGCAGTGAGCTGAGATCCGGCCACTGCACTCCAGCCGGGGCAACGAGACTCCGCCTCAAAAAAAAAAAAAAAAAAAACCTTAAAAGAAAAAAGTTTCCTTAAATCTGGCAAACAAAACAAAACAAAACATTAAAAGAACCAGCAGTGTTTCAAATAAAGAAGCCATAAAAACCCATGATTCTTCTTTAATCAATTCAGTCTCATGTAATTAATTCTTGCTGTTTGATCTTGGTTAGCAGTTACACAAATTCATTAGTTTTTTCATTAGAATTTTGAATATTTAGTCCAATAGTGTGAACTCAAACCTGTATTAGTCAGCATTCATTTCATTTTTCGCATATACATCTTTGAAGACACAGCACTTACAGATTGTAATTGCTTGCAGAGAGCTTTCAGAAAATGTCAGAACAAAATAACTATGGACAGCAAGACTTAAAATGGCTGTGATTAAAAACCTGATGAGAGTTCATTACAGTGACACAGTTGACAAGGAAATTTAGTTATTTCTAAACCAAAATTATGACTGATAGCATATATACCAAGACATATCAGATTTCTAGGAGCTTTATATAATCTTGGAATATAAAAAACATCCATATAGACCCAGCACGGTGGCTCACCCCTGTAATCCCAGCACTTTGGGAGGCCGAGGCAAGTGGATCACTTGAGGTCAGGAGTTCGAGACCAGCCTGGCCAACATGGTGAAACCTTATCTCTACTAAAAATACAAAAATTAGCCAGGCATGGTAGCACATTGCCTGTAATTCCAGCTACTCAGGAGGCTGAGGCAGTAGAATCACTTGAACCCAGGAGATGGAGGTTGCAGTGAGCCAAGGTCGTGCCACTGCACTCCAGCCTGCATGACAGAGGGAGACCCCGTCTCAAAAAAAAAAAATATATACTTTGACATTTTTGCTGATCAGAAGACACACAGCTGTTTTCCAAATGGTCTTTCTTACCAAAAATATCCAAGTCATGTGAACTAAAAGGCATTGGAGTTAGGTCCTGGTTTTCTAATAAAAGATTGAAGTGCTTACTTTTTCCTTAAACCAATTATTAGAGTTCTCTGATATATTTTGGTAGAGAAATACCACACACACATAACACATATATAGACACGGAGACACAGAGAAGCAGATCTTACAACCTTCATTAAGATTCTTTATTTGCCAGTTTTCAAATACAGTTTACACTTGAACAACATAGTGGTTAGGGATGCCAACCCCTGTGCAATTTAAAATCTGCATATAACTTTTGACTCCCCAAAAACTTAAGTACTAATAGCACACTGTTGACCAAAGCCTTAACTGCTTAATACTACTTAATAACTACTTAACTACTAATAGCATACTATTGACCAATAACATGGTTGATTAACATGCTCAATCATGATATACTAACTAGTATATTATGTGTGTGTATGTATATATGTGTGTGCATATATGTATATATATAAAATATACTGAATTCTTTTTTTTTTTTTTTTTTGAGACGGAGTCTCGCTCTGTCGCCCAGGCTGGAGTGCAGTGGCCGGATCTCAGCTCACTGCAAGCTCTGCCTCCCGGGTTCACGTCATTCTCCTGCCTCAGCCTCCCAAGTAGCTGGGACTACAGGCACCTTCCATCACGCCCGGCTAATTTTTTTGTATTTTAGTAGAGACGGGGTTTCACCGCGTTAATCAGGATGGTCTCGATCGCCTGACCTCGTGATCCGCCCGTCTCGGCCTCCCAAAGTACTGGGATTACAGGCTTGAGCCACTGCGCCCGGCCTGATATACTGCATTCTTAAAGTAAGCTGAGGAAAGGTTAAGAAAATCATAAACTGGGCAGGGTGGCTCACGCCTGTAATCCCAGCACTTTGGGAGGCCGAGGCCAAGAGTTTAAGACTCATGAGGTCAGGAGTTCAGGACCAGCCTGGCCAAGATGATGAAACCCTGTCTCTACTAAAAATACAAAAATTAGCCAGCATGGTGGTGGACACCTGTAATCCCAGCTACTTGGGAGGCTGAGGCAGAAAATTGCTTGAACCTGAGAGGCAGAGGTTGCAGTGAGCCAAGATCAGGCCACTGCACTCCAGCTTGGGTGGCAACAGAGCGAGACTCTGTCTCAAAAAAAAAAAAAAAAAAAAAAAACAAGAAAGAAAATATATTTACTGTTCATTAAGTGGCAGTGGATCATTATAAAGGTCTTTATCTGAGTGGTCTTCACACTGAGTTGGCTAAGGAAGATACTAGGTGTTGCAAGTGAAGAAAATCCACATATAAGTGCACCCTGGCAGTTCAAACCGTGTCATTTAAGAGTCAACATAGTTTCTATCCCCTCTTTAGACCATCAGTCCTTCAATCACCTGTTACAGTGCCCCCAAGCAATTGCTAACCTGGCACCTCTCAGTTGGCACTTCCACAGAGGTGACTCCCACATGAAAAAAGGTAGACAATTTACAAATCTTAGATCTAAACACTATACTAATTTGTCCAAACAGAAAAAGGCAAAGGTAAAGGCCCAGTTAAGACTAGATGGTAGCTGGGTGTGGTGGCTCATGCCTGTAATCCCAGCACTTTGGAAGGCAAAGGCAGGCGAATCACTTGAGGTCAGAGAAGTTCAAAACCAGCCTGGCTAACATGGTGAAACCCCGTCTCTACTAAAAATACAAAAATTAGCTGGGCATGGTGGTGAGCTCCTATAATCCCAGCTACTCGGAATTTAGCTTTCCTAATTAGTTTCTTAATCAGTTACTGACTTCAGGGCTGCCAAAGACTAACCAGAGCTTCCCTGGAGTGGAGTCTCAGCATTAAAATGAGGTGGAATTTGGCTTTTTCCTTCAAAAGGTGAACTGTAGGGCACAAAGACAGTTTGTGTGCAGCCTCTATAAGCTGGCAGAAACTGGTTTAAGATCTATATGTAGTCATTTATCAGAAAACGATGTTTGTAAGGCCAGTCCTCTGTCCCACTAAGAGTTGTAGTGGGTTTCTGGGTTGTAAATCGGAGTTAGGGAGGGGTCTGATATTTGCCTGATACACCCTATTGGTAGGGAGCTTAGCAACAGTTTGGTTTTTCTTGGAGCATAGGAATTTAGGGAGTTGACATACCAGTCACCGTGAACCCTGACCTCTTAGGTAACTTGTTTCCTTAACCTTAAAGGTCAGTCCAGACACAGTGGCTCAAAACCTGTAATCCCAGTGCTTTGAGAGGCCTAGCAGGAGGATCACTTGAGCCCAGGAATTCAAGGCTGTAGTGAGCTATGATTGTGCCACTGTACTTCAGCCTGGGACCCTGTATCTAATTTTTTTTTTTTTTTTGAGATGGAGTCTCCCTCTGTTGCCCAGGCTAGGGTGCAGTACTGCAACATCCACTTACTGGGTTCAGCGATTCTCGTGCCTCAGCCTCCAGAGCAGCTAGGATTACAGGTGTGTGGCACTACGCATGGCCTGTGTCTGCCTTTGTCTCTAATTTTTAAAAAACAGACAAAATCTTAGGATCTGTCTTAGTTTATAAAGGGGCATCTATTTTGCTTTCAGATAACACCATAGAGCTGAAACATTTTGGGAATGGCTTTCTAAAGGTTACGTCTGATATTTCAGGCTTTGCCTGGCCCATAAGTAGACTGGATGGTACTTGTCAGGTCCTGAATATCATCCTCAGGAAAATAACATTCTGCTTCTGCTGCTTTTATCCGTTTTTACTCCCTCTCCTTCCCCTGGTCCCACCAATGTATGTTAGCTGGTAAAAGTCAGGTATCCTAGGGTCATATGTTATAATTAAGACACTGATTTCTTTAAAAAATGTTTGAAAGTCTTCCCCAGGTTTAGGACATTTTTAAACTATGGCCTGTTTTTATCCATAGCATGTAAGTCAGGAATTACGTGCTATATTTTCAGGTTGTTCTGTTTTATAAGGAAACAGTTGAACTGTTTTTTTCAGAGAAGGGCAACTCGAAGTTAGTAGACTGTGAATATTCGGGAGTAGATGCAGTTTTCAGGTAAAATGAGAGCAGTGGGAGTTACATTAGTTTATCTGTTTTTGGTATGGGAGATAATTTTGCATTTCTGGTTTTTCATGAGCTTTTTGCAGTGAACCTTTCAAAAAAGCTATTTTAGAATCCTGTTGTCTCTTTGAGGCCTCTGAATGTCAGTAAGAATCTCGTTCTTTCTGTGTAATTTGGAGGCCTAGGATTCAAGTGAATTTCTTGGATGAACACTCTTTTTCATCTGGAACATTCCACATCATGGTCATCATAATTCTGAATTATTTTTGGTAAAGTTTTGCCACTTTTGTAACTATTTGTAGCTTCTAGAGCCAGAAGTTTTATACATGAAAAGGCAGGACTACCAGAAGGCAGAGTACTCCAATTTTTAGAAATTAGGGATGCTGTTTTTATGTTGGACCTTGTATATCTCAGGACCGGGATGGCTTTGGCTCCAAGATGTCCAACGTAGCCAATAACTTTCCAGTTTCTGTCTGACACAGTCAGACACCTGAGTCCTCCCTCACCTAAGCCTGCAAGAAAAGGAATCCACATACCCACAGATTCCAAAAGCCTGAGTTTATACCCTCCCTGCACTCAACACAGCTGGGATTGGTTAGCTTTAAACTGCACCCCTGTATGCTAGCAGCAAATGGAGTTGGCACCCACATTTCTGTCTGGCCATAATCTTGGGGGCTTGACTCAAGCCATAAAGACCTCTGCAAAGAGGGAGCAAAAAATAAAGTTCTTGCCAGTGCTTTGTGAGCCCTCACATTCCCAAAAGTCATGTGCCCCGCCATAGCCCAGATTAACCCTAGGTACTGCAAAGTCAAATGCTCTCTCACAGTGCAGCCTAACCTTTATACCCTCAAAGTCAAAGAGATCAGGTGCTAAAAAGACAGCAGAGCTCAGACCTGAGAAGGACTTCCAACTCTTGCAGCTCCGTGAGGAAAACATTACTCCCCAGAAAAGGGAGTTAGCCGTTTTCCTGTGTTCCTTGAGTTACCTCAAGATCATCAACAGTCTCTGTCCCTTTGGGTTACTAGACCTGTCAAAGGACAAAATTACAACAAATATAGTGTAAGGATCTCAGTTGTCTTTATTGTGACTCTAGCATCAGGCGATGTTTCATTCCGAAGTGGAGAGTAAGTGTTCTTGTTACTTTTTTTTTAAGACAGTCTCGCTTTATCACCCAGGCTGGAGTGCAGTGGCCCAATCTCGGCTCACTGCAACCTCCCGAGTTTAAGTGATTCTCCTGTCTTAGCCTCCCGAGTAGCTGAGATTACAGGTGTGTGCCACCATGCCTGACTGATTTTTGTGTTTTTAGTAGAGATGGGGTTTCACCATGTTTGTCAGGCTGGTCTCTTAGCTCCTGACCTCAAGTTATCTGCCTGCCTCAGCCTCCCAAAGTGCTGAGATGACAGGCGTGAGCCACCATGCCCAACCCTTGTTGTTTTTTGTATTAATTTTATACTCAATCACCTTACCATTATTGTCTACAGTGATTTTTCAGTTGACTCTTAATTTCTTGAAAACTTGCATCTGATCTTTCCAATTTTTATACTTCTTTCATTTGTCTAATTATATTATAGTACTTCCTCAAAAATTTTAATAGTTTTGGTAGAGAAGAACAAGAATGGCCACAGACATACATGGGAATACTTTTAATGTTTCTTCATTAATGGTGCCTTTTGCTTGAGATACCATTTTTTTAGTTATGTTAAGGAACTAGTTATTTACTTTGGCTTAAAAAAATTTTTTTTAAAGTGAATGTAGGGCCGGGCGCGGTGGCTCAAGCCTGTAATCCCAGCACTTTGGGAGGCCGAGACGGGCGGATCACGAGGTCAGGAGATTGAGACCATCCTGGCTAACACAGTGAAACCCCGTCTCTGCTAAAAAATACAAAAAACTAGCTGGGTGAGGTGGCGGGCGCCTGTAGTCCCAGCTACTCGGGAGGCTGAGGCAGGAGAATGGCATAAACCCGGGAGGCGGAGCTTGCAGTGAGCTGAGATCTGGCCACTGCACTCCAGCCTGGGCGACAGAGCGAGACTCCGTCTTAAAAAAAAAAAAAAAAAAAGTGAATGTAGGATTCTGTTACATTTGATTTCAGCATCTTACAGAGATTGTCATGTGGTTTTTCTTTCTTGACCTCTTAGTTGGTAAGTTATTGTCTTTGAAAAGACTCCCCTTGGTTGTGGTGTTGTAATGTAGTCGTAATGTGCTGCTGGGGATTCCTTTTGCTAATATTAGTGTTTTCTCTGTAGATCTCATAAGTGGAGATTGGCCTATAGGTTTGTGTGTACGTATGATATCCTTGACAGATTTTTTTTTATATATCAACATGATTCTGACTTCATAAAAAGTTTAGAAGTTTTCTTTTCTTTTTTTTTTTTTCTCTTTTTGGAGATGGGAGTTTTGCTGTCGCCCAGGCTGGAGTGCAATGGCGTGATCTTGGCTCACAGCAACTTCTGCCTCCCAGGTTCAAGCAATTCTGCTGCCTCAGCCTCCCAAGTAACTGGGATTACAGGCATGCACAACCACTCCCAGCTAATTTTGTGTTTTTAGTAGAAATGGGGTTTCATCATGTTGGTCAGGCTGGTCTCAAACTTCTGACCTTAGGTGATCCACCTGCCTCACCTCCCAGAGTGCTGGGATTATAGTCATGAGCCAGCTGTGCCTGTCCCAAAGTTTTCTTTTTTCTTTTTTTTGAGACAGAGTCTCACACTATTTCCTGGGCTGGAGTGCAGTGGCATAATCTCGGCTCACTGCAACCTCCGCCTCCTGGGTTCAGGTGATTCTCCTGCCTCAGCCTCCTGAGTAGCTGAGATTACAGGCGCCCATCACCACAGCTGGCTTATTTTTTGTCTTCTTTAGCAGAGATGGGGTTCCACTATGTTGGCCAGGCTGGTCTTGAACTCCTGACCCTGTGATCCGCCCACGTCGGCCTCCCAAAGTGCTGGGATTATAGGCGGGAGCCACTGCACCCGGCCCAGAAGTTTTCTTTATTTCTTTGAGGGTTGTTTTTTGTTTGTTTGTTTGTTAGAGTCTTCAGAACCAGTGTATTCTTTGAGGTTTTGAATATATTCTATAGAATTAAACAAAACAGATGGCTATCCTACTTCCTCTTCATCTGTGACTCCTTACGTTTTATCCCTTTTTTAGTTCAAATGGTTGTTTGAACTAACCATTATGTGTCCCCCTCCTTCCCTTTCCTCCCTTGTTTTCCTTCCTCCTCCTCTACCAAAGAAACAGCTTCTTCTCGTCTACAACTCCAGTTACATGTTTTGAAGACCTTTTTGCTCTTGACGTGGTCTCTTATGTAATTGTCCATTTTGTCTATGTCTTACTATGGCTATTCTGACCTGGCTTTTAATGCACTAATTTCTCTCTTTAACTGTATTTACTTAAAATACTATATATCCATCCAACCTTAGTTATTGTATTTTTCCATTCTGGAATTTACGTTTGATTCTTCTACTTCTTGACTGCAGTTCTCAACTAGTCTTTGATTTCCCTAAACATGCTGTTATTTTAGAATTCATGTTGATAACTTCACCGTGTGAAATCCCTATATATTTGTTTCTGTAGTCTGTTACTTCTCTTGTTTTGATTTTCTATTGCTGCATTAAGTTCTTGTGTGCCTAGTTATTTTTGATTGAGTGTAAGTCATTGCATACGAAAATTTTGGGATTTTGTATGATGTTATGTTTCTCTATAGAGGACCTTAATTGGTTTCTTGAAGAAGAGTAAGAGCATCAGCACCTCACATTCAGGGAGTTAAAGTCTCCACACTGGGATTCAGTCCCTGGGAGGTCCAGGGTATTTCCAGCTTGCCCCTTTACTTCAGTGGCATAGTCTTCAGGGACCCACCCTAAAGCCTGAGATGAACCATCTCCTTTCTTCTAGGGACTTCCCAGAGGAACTGTTGTTACCAGTTTAGCATGTATCCTTCCAGGTCTTTTCTTTGAATTTGTATGTATCGATGTGTATATACATGTGTGTACATACACATACTTTTAGAAATGATTTTGTTTGTGTCTTATTGACGTATTTTAAGTAAATGGAATCATTCTGTGTATGATTTTGCAGCTTGCTTTTCTTCACTTAATGGCATTTCTTAGTGAAACTTCCCATTTCAGTGCAGATTGAGCTACCTCTTTTTTGGTAGGGGTCAGTTGTAGAGTATTTTGTAGCACAAATAAGTAATAGTTTATTTAACCGTTCACTCAGGGACAAACTTTAGAATGTCTCTAGGCTTTTTTCTGTTTATGCTGAATATTCTTGTATATGCCCTTTTTAGATAGATAAGGGTTTATAGAACATTATGAAAAAATGGTGACAGATACACATTTTTTATTTATATTTATGTATTTGTATATTTATTTATTTATTTGAGACAGAGTCTTGCTCTGTCTCCAGGCTGGAGTGCTGTGGCACCATCTCGGCTCACTACAACTTCTGACTCCCTGGTTCGAGCAGTTCTGCTACGTCAGCCTCCCGAGTAGCTGGGATTACAGGCGCGCGCCACTGCGCCCAGCTGATGTTTGTATTTTTAGTAGAGATGGGATTTCACTATGTTGGCCAGGACAGTCTCCATCTCCTGACCTTGTGATCCACCCACCTCAGCCTCCCTAAATGCTGGGATTACAGGTGTAAGCCACCGCACCTGGGCTACGTTTTTTATTTTAATAAATAGTGCCAAATTTCTCTCCTAAATTCACCAATAGTAAATGATAGTATAAGAGTTTTCACACATGGCCAAGCACGGTGCCCCACGCCTGTAATCCCATCACTTTGGGAGGCTAAGGTGGGCCAATCATCCGAGGTCAGGAGTTCAAGACCAGCCTGGCCGTGGCGAAACCCTGTCTCGACCAAAAATACAAAGATTAGCTGGGTTTGGAGATATGCGCCTATAATCCCAGCTACTCGGGAGATTGAGGCAGGAGAATTGCTTGAACCTGGGAGGCGGAAGTTGGAGTGAGCTGAGATCACACCATTGCACTCCAACCTGAGTGACAGAGCGAGATTGTCTCAAAAAAAAAAAAAAAAAAAGAATTTTCACCATCCTCACCAATGCTTGGGATTATCTAATTTAAAAGTTTGCCAGTTTTATAGGGAAAAAAATACTGTCTTGGTTTAATTTTTCATTTTGCTGGTTGCTAATGAGATTTAGATTTTTTTATATGTTTTTTGAACATTTCTTATTCTTCTGATGTGTTAGCATTCTTTCATTGTTTTCTTTGCTGTGGAGTTATTTTTGTTTTAGTGGTCTCAGATTAAATTATAATTCAGGGCCGGGTTCAGTGGCTCATGCCTGTAATCCCAGCACTTTGGGAGGCTGAGGGAGGCAGATCACTTGAGGCCAGGAGTTTGAGACCAGCGTGGCCAACATGGCGAAACCCCATCTCTACTAAAAATACAAAAATTTGCTGGACATGGTGGCACATGCTTGTAATCTCAGCTACTCGGGAGGTTAAGGCACAAGAGTTGCTTGAGCCTGGGAGACAGAGGTTGTAGTGAGCTGAGATCGCACCGTTGCACTCCAGCCTGGGTAACAGCGGAAAACTCTGTCTCAAAAGTAAAAATAAATTATAATTAAAACTCTATCTCAAGCTTTAATCTATGAATGACTACTTTGATTCTTACAGATACTACATAGTGTAATCAAATTTCAATGTTAAGATAAATATAAAAATAGATATTGTTAAGGGGGAGGGTGTTTTTGTTTCTTTCCTATCCTATCTCGGAAGCTCAATATAAGTACATAAGGAGGGATAGGCATAGGAAAGAAATTGAATTATTAAAATTTCATTTTTTCTTAGACAAATAAACCTCAGAGATCACGACCCAATCTCATCAAACCAGCTGCCCAGTGGCAAGATCTGAAAAGGTTGGGAGAAGAAAGCCCTAAAAAGTCTAGAGCAGCATTTGAATCAGATAAGAGCAGCTATTTTTCAGTGTGTAACAACCCATTGTTTGATTCTGGGGCACAGGATGATTCTGAGGATGACTACGGTGAATTTCTGGATCTTGGGCCTCCTGGAATCTCTGAATTCACTAAGCCAAGTGGCCAAATAGAAAAAGAACCCAAGCCTGGACCGAGTCGTAATGAAGCAGCAAATGACATTGTCAACCCCAGATCGGAGCAGAAAGTCATCATCTTGGAAGAAGGTAGCCTTCTTTACACTGAAAGCGATCCTTTGGAAACTCAGAACCAGTCATCCGAAGACTCAGAGACAGAGCTGTTATCAAATCCAGGAGAGTCAGCTGCTCTAGCAGATGATCAGGCCATCGAAGAAGACTGCTGGTTAGATCATCCTTACTTCCAGTCTCTGAACCAACAGCCCCGTGAAATAACAAACCAAGTTGTTCCTCAGGAACGGCAACCTGAAGCAGAACTGGGCCGCTTGTTGTTTCAGCATGAATTCCCGGGGCCAGCTTTTCCAAGGCCAGAACCCCAGCAAGGTGGGATTTCAGGCCCCTCTTCTCCTCAGCCTGCCCATCCTCTAGGAGAGTTTGAAGACCAACAGTTAGCAATTGATGATGAAGAGCCAGGTCCAGCCTTTCCAATGCAAGAATCTGAAGAGCCCACTTTGGAAAACATTTGGGGGCAAGAAGCTGCAGAGGTAGATCAAGAACTTGTTGAACTATTAGTGAAAGAAACGGTAAGTTTTATCAAGTAAATGCAGACACTACATATACTGAGTTTCTTCTTTCTTTCTTTCTTTTTTTATTGCAAAAAAAAAATGTATGGACTTTATTTTTCTAAGAAGTATATATCTAGATATACAGAAAAGAGACACTCTGAAGACGTGAAAATGGAATCGGGGTTCCTTTACTATACTTAACCCTTCAGGAAGCTCTCTGGGATTCTAACTGCATATCATGGTGGCCTGGTGCTGTCATACCTGCAGTTCCTCATTTTTTTTCAAATTCCTTGAGTTCACTCCAAATGGAAATCCTTAAAGCAGGTTTATTGAATTACCTAGACCTATGCTGTCCAATATGGCACTTACTAACTCCTTGTGGCAGTTTACATTTAAATGTCTCACAGTTAAATAAAGTTTTCCCATGACACCAGTCACATCTTAGCCTTAGTAGCCACATGAGGCTAACGGCTTACTTCATCATCAAGCATAGAGGACAGTGTTTCTGTCCTCCTACAAAGCTCTATTAGTGGTGATATTAAGAGTAATACAAGGGCCGGGCGCGGTGACTCACGCCTGTAATCCTAGCACTTTAGGAGGCCAACGCAGGTGGATCACGAGGTCAGGAGATCAAGACCTTCCCGACTAACACGGTGAAACCCTGTCTCAGCTGAAAAAACAAAAAATTAGCCTGGTGTGGTGGCGTGCGCCTGTAGTCCCAGCAACCTCCACCTCCTGGGTTCAAGCGATTCTCCTGCCTCAGCCTCCTGAGTAGCTGGGATTACAGGTGCATACCACCATGCCTGGCTAATTTTTGTTTTTTTTTTTTTTTTAGTAGAGACGGGATTTCACCATGTTGGCCAGGCTGGTTTCGAACTCCTGACCTCAGGTGATCCACCTGCCTCGACCTCCCAAAGTGCTTCGATTATAGGCGTGAGCCACTCTGCCCAGCCACCCAGGTGTTTTTATCTAGCCACGAGGTTGTGAGCTGCTTGAGGGCTGGCATGAGATTGTAACTTACTTGGGTTTCAATTCCCTTTGTCTAGACAGAGATGCTCAATATTTGTTGAAACAATGAAGAATGGATCTGTAAAATGGGGACAGAGAACCAGATCTCTCAAGACCTTTCTAGACCTAATCTTCTATGTAGACAGATGAATCTGAGAACTAGTGTTGACTTTGAAGACACACAGAGACCTGCTTCACAGCCCTTTTCTAGTCTTAATCATTTTATTACACTTTTGCCATCCGTCTTGTATTGGCATTTGAAACCATTCTAGTGAATGAAATATAAATTATGTTCTTATTTGTTTCTAGGAAGCAAGATTTCCAGATGTAGCAAATGGGTTTATTGAGGAAATAATTCATTTGAAGAATTATTATGATCTGAATGTGTAAGTATAATACCATGCTTTTTTTGTGGCAGTGGTGCTGGCAAAATATATATAATATAAAATTTATCATTTTAATCATTTTTAAATATACAATTTGGTGGTGGTAAGTAAATTAACGTTATTATGCAACTATCACTACCATCCATCTCCAGAACTCTTTCTTCTTCTCAAACTGAAACACTGTCCCCATTAAACACTCACTCCCTATCCCCCTCCCAAGCCAATGGCACCCACCATCCTACTTTTTTTCTATATGGATTTGACTGCTATCAGGGCCTCATGTATTTATTCTTTTCTGACTGGCTTATTTCACTTGGCATGTCTTTTTTAATGACCTTGTTCATTCTGACAGTGATATACAGACTGTTTTCTGGATTTTATGGAATACTGCATGGTTACAGAATTACAATGCTGAGTTGTTTCTGAGGTTGATACTACCTGTTTTAGTCAAGATGTTAAGACATTTTCCTCCCTACAATTGTAACAAAGTGTTCTGCAACCACTCTGGAGAAATACATAGAAGCATTTCTTAATTTTCATTATGAAAAGGATAAATATGGGCCAGACACATGGCTCACACCTTTAGTCCTGGCACTTTGGGAGGCTGAGGCAAGAGGATTACCTGAGTCCAGGAATTCAAGGCTGCAGTGAGCTATGTTATGGTCCTACACTCCAGCCTGGGAGACAGAGTGAGACCTTGTCTCTGTTTAAAAAAAATTTTTTTATAAGTCTTAAATATGCTTTTTAAAAATATAAGTTTTCCTGAAGAATATATATTCTTTCCCCTCCTTCTGATCTGCAGAAGTGAAATAGTCGTAATTTGTGTTGTTGTTGTTGTTGACGGAATCTTGTTCTGTTGCCCAGGCTGGAGTGCAGTAGTGTGATCTTGGCTCACTGCGACCTGCACTTCCCAGGTTCAAGCAGTTCTCCTGTCTCAGTCTCCTGAGTAGCTGGCATTACAGGCGTGCTCCACCGCACCCGGATAATTTTTGTATTTTTAGTAGAGACAGGTTTCACCATGTTGGTCAGGCTAGTCTTGAACCCCTGACCTCGTGATCTGCTTACCTTGGCCTCCCAAAGTGCTGGGATTACAGACGTGAGCCAGTGTGCCCAGCCTGGTGGTAAACTTAAACAAAATAGACAGTTCACTAAACACCTTTCCTCAGAGTTCCTATCTTATACTGTAGCTCTCAGTCAGGGGTGCAGGTGGATTTCTTCCCTGCGGAGGCTGAGAAGGAAGGACCCCTTTCCAGGTACTTAACTCAGTGTAGGTACTGTTTTCTAATTTGTACAATGACACTGTTGGAGCCAATAGTGGCCTTGTTTGATCCCACCTCTGTACAGAGGCAACCACTGTCATCAGATTTTTATTTGTTTGTTTATTTATTTATTTATTTTTGAGACAGAGTCTTACTCTGTCGCCTACGCTAGAGTGCAATGGTGCAATCTCAGCTCACTGCAGCCTCCGCCTCCCAGATTCAAGTGACTCTCTTGCCTCAGCCTCCCAAGTAGGTGGGATTACAGGCATGCGCCATCACACCTGGCTAATTTTTGTATTTTTAGTAGAGATAGAGTTTCCCCGTGTTGGCCAGGCTGATCATGAATTCCTGACCTCAGGTGATCCGCCTACCGCAGCCTCCCAAAGTGCTGGGATTACAGGTGTGAGCCGCTTCACCTGGCCTTCCCTTAATCTTTATCAATTTTACTTAACATGCTTCTCAGTAAGGCAAAACCATTAAGAGTATATACTACCAGGCCATAGATTGGTGATGTTGTCAGTTCTGGAAATTTTGTAGCTGTTTCCTGTCTTCTGTAACTCTTCTCCCACAGTCTCCGTGTCTCTAAGTTCACCTCTTTGTCTCTGAGATGCATTCTGGATTATTTCTTCACAGGTGTCTTCTAGCCTACAAATTTCTCTTCAGCAGAGTGTAATCTTTTAACTCATCCACTGTGTTACTGTTTTTCAGTTATGATATTTTAGCTTTTAATTATCTTGGTTATTTTCCTAGAATTTTGCTCTTGGCCTATATTTTTAATCGTTTTTTATTTCTTTAAACAATAAACATTGCTTCTTTGTGAGTTTGATTGTTCTGATGTGTTAAGTTCTTCGGAATCTTCTTCTGTTCTTCCTGCTGGTTCCCATGGTGCCTCATTTTCTTGTATATTTTCTAAGTTTGACTCTAAGCTCACGTCTTGAGTTCTTGATAGAGTTGATTTCTTTAGAGAGGATTGCTTTTGCTTCTTTCAAGTCCCCAAGGGCAGTGTCAGTTTGAAACGACTTTAGATTCCTGTCTTGAAGTTTTTGGATTATACAAACTTTTTTTATTTTATTTACTTATTTATTTATTTTTTGAGATGAAGTCTCACTCTCTTGCCCAGGCTGGAGTGCAGTGGTGCGATCCTGGGTCACTGCAACCTCCGTCTCCTGGGTTCAAGCAATTCTTCTGCCTCAGCCCCCTGAGTAGCTGGGATTACAGGCACACACCACCATGCCCAGCTAATTTTTGAAGTAGAGATGGGGTTTCACCATGTTGGCCAGGCTGGTCTCGAACTCCTGACCTCAAGTTAGCCCCCTGCTTCAGCCTCCCAAAGTGCTGGAAAACATGAGCCACCGTGCCCGGCAAACTTTTTTTTTCTTTCTTTCTTTCTTTTTTTTTTTGAGAGACAGAATTTTTCCCTTGTTGCCCAAGCTAGAGTGCAATGGCATGATCTCAGCTCACTGCAACCTTTGCCTCCCATGTTCAGATGATTCTACTGCTTCAGCTTCCCGAATAGCTGGGATTACAGGCATGTGTTACCTCACCCAGCTTGGATTACCCAAACTCTTTTTTTTTTTTTTTTTTGAGACGGAGTCTCGCTCTGTCGCCCAGGCTGGAGT
>NW_012117966.1:451834-452221 GCF_000951035.1 Colobus angolensis palliatus | reverse complement strand
GTATAGTTTTTAAACTTAGTTATTGTAGAATATAATACACATAAAAATGAAGAAAATAAAGATGCACAGCTCAATAATTTATCACAAACCAAACACTTATGTAACCACAACCCAGAAATCTTCAAGAAATAGAACGTTGCTATCCTCTTTGAACACTACATAAAGATTTTGTGTAGTCTATAGTCTTTTGCGTCTGACTTCTTTTCACTCAGCATTATGTTTGTGAGGCTTATTCATATTGGGTAGAACCACAGTTTATATATTTTTCATATACCACTTAGCGATGAAATTTTCCATCTACTTTTAATAGGGATTTGAGTTCTGACTGTCACAAATAATGTAGCTTTGAACATTCTCCTGCTTGTCTCCTGAACTCTACTTGCCCCA
>NW_012117966.1:449880-451079 GCF_000951035.1 Colobus angolensis palliatus | reverse complement strand
TAGCCAGGATGGTCTCAATCTCCTGACCTCGTGATCCACCCGTCTCGGCCTCCCAAAGTGCTGGGATTACAGGCTTGAGCCACCGCGCCTGGCCAGTAAGCTTTATTTTTTAGAGCAGTTTTAGGTTTACAGGAAAATTGAGCAGCAATGACTACATTTTTACAATGAAAACTTTCCCGTAGACTTCCACTCATTTAAAACAACTTACATGTGTGAATTGCTTTAAGAGTTCTTTGATAAGACTGAATTATGATGTTATTTTTTGTAGTTAACTAGTGTAGGCATAAAGTAGCATAAGTGACATTTCTTTGATAATTGGCTGTTTTTTTCATATATTTGTTTACTAATTGTATTTCCCTTGCATGTGCATTGTTTACTTCTCTCTTCTCTTTGAATTCCTTTCTTTCTTTTTTTTTTTTTTTTTGGTTAATGTTTTCCTGGTTATGAAATGTAGTACTGGTTTGTTCATTACAGAAAATGTAAATGGTAGAGAAGAGTATAACTTTAGCTCATTTAAAGAACAATGATTTGAATACCAGATAACATGTTTTAGTATTTTTTAACAATTTAGCCTCATAGAAATTGAAGAATACTTCAGTGTTTTTCTCTCCTTCTGCAAATGAACATCATGTTTAAATATATCTTCAAGATTGTCTATAAAAATCACTAAACTGTAATCAAATTGACACCTTCTGTTATAGTTCTGTTCTACTTCCTGAGTCTCACACATGTACTTATTTTTAGGGACTTGCTGACCCTCTGTGCTTTTTGTGTCACTCAGAAATAAACATTGATCCTTAAACACATAAAAATTCTTGTGAGGCCAGGCGTGGTGGCTCAAGCCTGTAATCCCAGCACTTTGGGAGACTGAGACGGGCGGATCACGAGGTCAGGAGATCAAGACCATCCTGGCTAACATGGTGAAACCCCGTCTCTACTAAAAAATACGAAAAACTAGCTCGGCGAGGTGGTGGACGCCTGTAGTCCCAGCTACTCGGGAGGCTGAGGCAGGAGAATGGCGTAAACCCGGGAGGCGGAGCTTGCAATGAGCTGAGATCCGGCCACTGTAGTCCAGCCTGGGTGACAGAGTGAGACTCCGTCTCAAAAAAAAAAAAAAAATTCTCGTGATATCCGAAAAGCAAGGGAATGTACAGTCATTGTATTGCATCTTTTCAATCCAATCTTGTTTTCCTGACACT
>NW_012117966.1:437625-449830 GCF_000951035.1 Colobus angolensis palliatus | reverse complement strand
AAAAAAAAAAAAAAATTCTCGTGATATCCGAAAAGCAAGGGAATGTACAGTCATTGTATTGCATCTTTTCAATCCAATCTTGTTTTCCTGACACTGCTTTCCTTTCCATTATTCTCTGGGCTCCTAGGACAATGTTAATTCCACAACTAAACTAAAATGTTAATGGAAACTGGAAATAAGGCCCAAAGCTGAGTTGAGCAGGCTGGGATTTTGTTGTAGCTCAGTCTCAGTTGTTTTATGTGCGTCTTTCAATGACCTTCAGATGGAACCATCTGGCCATTTTAAGCAGGAAGGGCCTATTCATTAGAGAACCACATGGCAGGTAATCTACTCTGGCTGGTTAACTTAGACCTTTCACTCACACTGGGTCAACTTCAGTTGGATGAAGGCAGCAACAACTATCTAAGGGTTGAAAGGTTGGAGTACTAGCCTGTCTTACTTTGCAGGAGTGCCTTCTCTAGATCTACTAGCATGTTAGATCACCTCAAGCATGAGATCATATGAAGAGGTGGGCAGATTGAAGTCCAACAGGCTTCCGCTCTGCTTTTGCCCCAGGGTGCAGATATTAGAGAATACCACTTGTTTCTGTAGAAGGAAAACTTTATCCTTCATTTTCTGTGCCTCTAAATGTCCCTTAACCTCCAGAAGGAGGTTGCAGAATAAACGAACCTGTGCAAACTAGTCCCCAAACCCTGGCACCTGGGTGAGAAAAGGAGCCAGAGCTGGACACTTTTTCTCTACCCTCTTTCTGCCAGACCTCCTGTCCTACTATTATAGGCCTTACTATTGACATCTGGCAAAAGAGAATCAGTAGAAAAGGAGGTGTGTGAGAATTGCAGGTATAGCACCTAGGGGTTCATCCTAGGAATCTACTGGAGCAAGAGAAAGAACAGAGAGAAGGGAAAGTCCCCATTAACCTCTGAGCAAAGGAACTTCCTTGCTACTGAATGTGGCTAGAGCTGTACCCCACTCACTCTCTCTTCAGTACCGTGCAATCGTTCCAAGGTGGTTGTCTGATTTGGCTGTGAAGAGCCTGTATAGTTAACATTTGTTGGGTCTGGGTGGTGATACATCAATGTGTGTTATCTCACTCTGTATATCCTTACTTTGGAAGTATTTCATGTTGATAATAGACAAAGCTAATGGGTTTGGTGTGAAGAGAGTCTGTTCGTAGGAAAACATGATCTGTTCATCAGTCTAGCTTAACAGCTAGCTAAATAAACCGAGTGTAACTCAGTGGCTCATAGAGCTTTATGTTACCGTAGAGATTTATGTTACCAGAGGGGTGTAAAAAGTATTAATGAATTAACAGAAGGTCTTTTATATTTATTCATTACGTCTCTTAGCAGACTATTTTTTATTGTAAATGTGAATATACAGTTTTCCACTTCTTTCTTGTTCATAGTTTTCTTGACAAAAGAGTAGCTACTTTTCTTACAAATTTTCCAGTTTTGTAGTTTAACCAATAATAGTTTCAGTGACTTCATTACATTAACACACAACTGATACCTAAACTTTAAAGGAGTTTGCCTTAATCAGTATGTTCGTTACTTTTTAAATTTTTTCTCTTCCACAAAGATAGGAATTCAATACACTTGTTGTTTATTTATCTGTTTAGTTTTTCTGGGCTGCACACATCTTAATTTCTTAATAGGCCAGCTGTAATGTGTGACTAAGGACTATATTCTTCAAACATTGCATTTGAAGCAATGGGCAGGTGTGGGATTTGGAAGCAATATGAAAGTAACATCATTTGTTTTTGCAGACTTTGTAATTTTCTTCTGGAAAACCCAGATTATCCAAAGAGAGAAGATAGAATCATCATAAATCCCAGTAGCAGTCTGCTGGCCAGCCAGGATGAGACAAAGGCAAGTGTCGTGTTCTTGTTTTGCAGTCGCTACCTGGAAATGCCCTGCTTTGTTGTTGTTACCTGTATGGGAAGAAAGTGCTTTGTTGGGACAAGTTTTTAAAGACTAGCAGAGGGACATAGGATTTCAGAATATGTCTATACTTCAGTGCGATCTCCCATTCTGAGCCACTTTGAATTCTGTCTTTAACTTCTATCTTTCCTTGTAATTCTTATCTTCCTTTTCCCACAAAGAATTAAATGAATCCTCCATATCTTTAATCCTACAAAGCAAATTCCTAAAACAAAACAAGAATTGGCCAGGACTCTTAACATTTTATTATGAAAATTTTCAAACCTACAGAAAAGTTGAAATATTTTACATTGATCACCTATATCCCTACCACTGGTGCTACTAAAAAGTTAACAGTTTACTGTATCCTTTTTATCATACATATGTCCTCTGTCCATCAGCACATCTTTGTTATGTTTCATTTCATTATAATACATTTCAAAGTAAATTTCAAAAACATCAGTACACTTCCCTGTAAATACGTCAGCATGCAGATCATTACCTAGAGTTGAATATCTTTTTTCTTTCGATGTGAGATTTATATACGGTATATGCTATACATCTGTTAAACCAGATCTCATATCAAGATGTCAACAGCTTGGTTTTTAAAAACTTTAATCATTGTCATTATTTGTGATCCAAATTCGCATTTAGAGTGTTACATGGTAAAGTATGGTTGAGAACTAACTTTATTAAGATCTGTTGCTTGATCTTCCAACTCCCCATAGATTCTTTGATTATATCTCTTACATATTCTATAATAGAAAAAAATAGTTGTGTGTAAATATGTTATGGAAAGAATGGCTGAAAGATTGGTTTAAATCCCCAACTATACTTCTTTACTAGTTGTAACTAGTAAAACTAGTCTGTCGACTCCAGACAGGTTCGTTTAACCTCTCGGAGCCACCATTTTTTCATCTCTCTTATAGGACTGGTAACTTCCTTATCGAGTAATTAGAACAAACGTTATTCTTTTCTACACATGTAATTCTTAAAATGATTTCCCTTACATGGGAAATGTACTGCCTGGCCTCTGATTTTATGCTTCTCTCTCGTTTCAGTTGCCTAAAATAGACTTTTTTGACTATTCTAAATTGACTCCTCTTGACCAGCGCTGCTTCATCCAAGCTGCTGACCTCCTCATGGCCGACTTCAAAATGCTCAGTAGTCAGGACATCAAGTGGGCCCTGCACGAGCTCAAAGGACACTATGCAATCACCCGAAAGGTGCTCTACTTGGTCTTCCTCTTGGGGTGACACCTCTTGGCTACATCTTCCCATGATAACGGAATGAACAGTCCAGCTTGTGGAAATTGGATGGTTTATGATTGCTAAGGAATTAGGGTGAAGATAAATAGGTATTTGCTGATCATGAAGGGTTAAATGAAAAGAAATAATAGATAGATGAGAAGCAGAGAAGTCCTGGTTTGACCATAAAAACCTGGAGGGTAATACATTCTACTGTGGAATGCAGGAGTATGAAAGATGTGTTCTAATCCTGCTCCTTCCTGATTTGCTTTCCGACTTGGGACAGGTCACACGACCATCCATCCCCCAGATGGCTCAGTTATCCTATCAGTGATGGGACGTAAAGTCTGTAAAGAGTCTGGGAACGCAGCAGTGCCCTCTCAGAAGAGAATGGACAGCTACTGACAGCTCCCACCGTTCTCCCCCTAGGATCCTAAAGTAGATAACACTTAAAGGCCTTTGTTAAGGGTGAGAAGGGTGCTGGTTCGTGGTGGGTAACAGATATCTTCCATGAAGGACAGCACACGGTGCCCGCTTTGTAGCTGTGGCCAGAACAGAAGTGCATGCACCAGCAGAGACCTTGGCTTACTCCTCATTCGCCCTTACTGCCATTAAATTCTATCCTACTGAAATTCTTGTGATTCTCAGCAAACACTGTGATGTTTCTTTTGTCCAAAGGACAAACATGGAGGTATCGTAGTGGTTAAAATACTCATTCGGTCTTACCTGGAGGAAGGGAAGAACCAAGCCAAGGACTGTGGCTCATGCTGAGGTCTAGGCCAACCCCCTTCCACCTCTTTTTTTTTTTTTTTTTTTTGAGATGGAGTCTCGCTCTGTCGCCCAGGCTGGAGAGGAATGGTGCGATCTCGGCTCACTGCAGCCTCTGCCTCCCTAGTTCAAGCGATTCTCCTGCCCCAGCTTCCTGAGTAGCTGGGACTACAGATGGTCACCACCATGCCTGGCTGGTATTTTTAGTAAAGATGGGGTTTCACCATGTTGGCCAGGCTGGTCAGCAACTCCTGACCTCAGATGATCTGCCTGCCTCAGCTTCCCAAAGTGCTGAGATTACCAACATGAGCCACTGTGCCCGGCCAAAAAAAGACTGAAAGAAAAATAGAGGGACTTTGAAAGGGTAAAACAGGAGGCAACCTAAGGTAGACCAAGGGTCTCCAGAAGGGCCTCCCTGAACAAGGAACATTTAATCACAGACCCAAGTAGGAGTTTGGTGGAAGATGTTGGTATCATTTGTTGGGGTGAGAACTAGTATAAACATTTGCTTTGGAGGGAAATAATCATGAATTCAGTCTGGGAAGCATTGGTTGCCAGTGTGCTGAGAAGGGCCTGTGAGAATTATCTAAGTAAAAATAATTCATTGGGAGGTTGAATGGACTAAAAAGTTTGGAAAATATAAACTGTAGATAGGAATTTTTTTTTTTTTTTTATCTCTTTGGGTTTTATGGTGATAAGACTTTGAGAGTCATCAGCATATGGAAAATCTCACCAGCCAGGATGAGGTACCCAGAGATATCAGGTGAGAAGAGAGGACTGCTGACATGTGAAGACCAAGCGGAGGAGGCAGGCAGACAGGAAGGAGGAAGTTGAAAGACTGGAGCAGTCTGTATTATCATCATCATCATTGTTATTGTTATTTAGAGACAGGGTCTCTGTTACCCAGGCTGGAGTACAGTGGCACAATCATGGCTTATTGCAACCTTAACCTTCTGGGCTCAAGCCGTCCTCCTGCCTCAGCTTCCCATGTAGCTAGGACTATAGGTGTGCACCACCACACCTGGATGATCTTTTCATTTTTTGTAGAAATGGGATCTTGCTAGATTGTGCAGGTTGGTCTTGAACTCCTGGCCTCAGGCTGTCCTCGCACCTCAACCTCCTAAAGCACTGGGATGCCACCATGCCCAGCCTGTTATTAAATACTGCCAAGAGATTGTGCAAGATGAGGGCTAAAATGTAGATGGTAGACTTGTAAACTTGGCCACTCAATAATAAGCATAGATTAGTAAGTGCAGAGGCAGGGTAGATGCCAGATTAGAGACAGCTGGAAAGCTTGTGGTCATAAGGGTGAGGTGGTAAAACAGAAGATAAACAGCTCCTCTGATAAGTTTCTCTACAAAAAGGAGAGGACGAAAGAGGGGCTGGCATTGAAAGAGAGATGAGATCACCTTCTCAACAGCGCCGCACTGGGGATTAAGTTTCAGACAAACACTGCCATCATAGCCACCCCCTTCTCGTGCCGCCCAGGCTTGGACCCAGCCTGCCCTGTACCCTAACAGCATAGCCACAGGACATGAGCCCCAGGGCCTCCTACCCCTGCCGCACTCGGGAGTCCCACCCAGTCTCCCTGAAAGGCTCCCACTCTTCCTGCTTCTCTTCCAGGCAGGATGGCCCTACCTCACACACCCCTCCTTCCTGTTCAAATCAGGTACCCCTTCTCCCTCCTTTTTTTTAGGATGGCAAAGACTTGAGCACTGTTTTTTTTTTTTCCAGACAGAATCACGCTCTGTTGCCTAGGCTGGAGTGCAGTGGCGCGATCTCAGCTCACTGCAACCTCCGCTTACCAGGTTCATCGATTTTCCTGCCTCAGCCTCCCAAGTAGCTGGCATTACAGGCGCATGCCACCACGTCCAGCTAATTTTTTGTATTTTTAGTAGAGACAGGGTTTTGCCATGTTGTCCAGGCTGGTCTCAAACTCCTGACCTCAGGTGATCCACCTGCCTTGGTCTCCCAAAGTGGTGGGATTATAGGAATGAGCCACCGCGCCCACCCTGACTTCAACACATTTAAATCCTGATAAGGAAAATCTAAGGAGAAGCTGAAGGTAGGAAAGAAAAGGGATCCTCACCAGTGGAAGGATTTTGAACTCCAGCATGTTTTCGAAGGGTGGGGTGCATATAGGTGCAGACAGAGAAGAGCATGGGGGAAGCAGGTTAGGGGAGAATAAGGAGGAGCATTGACCAGAGAAACAACATGGAAGATTTGCCTACAGAATGGAACTCACCAGCCCACTGTCATGTGATTTAACCTGTACTTATTCAAGGACAGCTTGGACAGTTTTTTTTTATTTGAGACTGGGTCTCCTGTGTTACCCAGGATGGAGTGCAGTGGTACAATCATGGTTCACTGCAACCCTGCCTCTCAGGCCCAAGTGATTGTCTTACCTTAGCCTCTGAGTACCTGGGACCGCAGCTGTGGACCACCACTTCCAGCTGTCTTTTTGTGTTTTTAGTAGAGATGGGGTGACCCCATGTTGCCCAGGCTAGGCTTGAACTCCTAAGCTCAAGTGATCTGCCCCGCTCAGCCTCCCACCATGCTAGGATTGCAGGTGTGAGCCACAGCACCCAGCCAACAGTTTTTCTTTTCCCTACTCTTTAATCTGTCAGTAAGTATTTTGCTTCCACCACTGTACCAGTTTATGAAAGTCAGAGAAAATGAAAATAAAGAAATGCCTATTTACCACTGCCTATTCTTTTTTTTTTTCTTTTTTTGAGACATAGTCTCACTCTTTCGCCCAGGCTGGAGTGCAACAGTGCAGTCTCGGCTCACTGCAACCTCCGCCTCCCAGGTTCAAGTGATTCTTCTACCACAGCCTCCCCTGAGTAGCTGGGATTACAGGTGTGCACCACCATGCCCGGCTAATTTTTTGTATTTTTAGTACAGACGGGGTTTCACCACATTGGCCAGGCTGGTCTCAAACTCCTGACCTCAAGGGATACACCTGCCTTGACCTCCCAAAGTGTTGGGATTACAGGTGTGAGCCACTGCACCCGGCCGCCACTACGTATTGTTAGCCATGCTGGGAAGAAAGCTGAAACCGTGTTAAAATGGCATTTGGGGATTGCCTGTCTCGTGTATTCTTATTTTCCATTTACAGAAGTAACCTCTCGCTTTCTCAATTTTTAGGCCTTTTCTGATGCCATTAAAAAATGGCAGGAGCTATCACCAGAAACCAGTGGAAAAAGGAAGAAGAGAAAAGAAATGAACCAGTATTCTTACATCGATTTCAAGTTTGAACAAGGTAATGCAAACTGTGTTGCTGGCAGTGTGTAGCTGCAACACGGTACCTTTTCTTCTTCACAGTCAGTGAAGGAAGCCGTGCTACAGGTGTCTGCCCAGGCCAGTCCAAGGAGTGACTGACAGGAACTATTTTTTCAGCACATCGAAAGTTTTAGAAAGTGGCTGCACTTGTTGGCCTCCTCCTTCCTACTTAAGATAAACCATGGCAGGAAAATTTTGTGTGGTAGAAAATTCATGTGTGAGAAAGTATTTGAGTATGCTGTTAAGCTTGGGGAAAAAACTGATCTTGAAGATTTGATGAGAATTGGCTGTGTTGTTAGGTAAAAACTACCCAGACTTATGAATGAGGCCTTACTGCAGAGGGTCACTTACGCAACTGAGAGAATGGCCAATAGCCACATGTTTCTCCAAAATTCTGTCATTCTTATTGATGAAATAACTACTAAAAACCCTTTCGAAGAGGTTACTTCAGGTCTCATCCCCAGAAATGTAAACTTGAGTTTTATAACAACTCAGATTTTATCTGAGTTGCTTCTACCCACTAAAGGAATTACTACAACTTTTCTAGTGATCATCCCTTTCTGTTACGTGTGCACTTAATTACCACACTTGATTTCAGGTATGACTAAGTGGGAACTCGGGTAACTATAAAGCTGGAAAGTGTTTGTATCTGCTATGAAATTTTCAGGATCTAAAAGCAAATCGCTTAGGTTATGACTCCTGAGGTTCCTAAGCCAGTCTGTGGAGCAGCGCTCTGCTGACCTGACATTCTCCTGGCCTGTGGCAGAATGTAGAACTAGGGGCAGTGTGCAGGTGGTTTTTCATTCAGCCAAATTTACCCACAGTTCAGAACAGGCATCCTTGTACATAGCCATACAGCGTTTGTTTCTGACTTCAGTGGTGGAGAAAGTGCTACTTTGCAAGATGGTTGACTCCCTTGTTGGTCAGCTCCGTCTTTTAGACAGTTCTTCCTTTGTATTAAGTCAGTGTGTACTTCCTTAAATGTCTTGCCATGGTTGTAGTTCTTGCCTGTGGACAGGTTCTGGCTGTTGCCCCTTTGTCAGCCTGACTGCCCTTCTCCCCGTCCCTACATGCCCTTCTCTAGCTTGTCAGGGTCTCTTTGAAAGTTGGGATATAGAAGACTGAACATCATGCTCCACATGAGGTCTGCTCACATTCAACCTTGGTCTTTTCACCCACATTGCTGTCAGGTCATATACCTCTCTGTTTCGCTGCATCTCACATTTTCCCCTGTTAACTTCATTTTATTTGATTCAGTCCCTTGTTCTAGTATAGCGCTTTAATTTAGATGTGATTCTTAAATTTTACTTATCAGATAATCTTTAAGGATCCTGGAAGCATGAGATAAAAAATACACTTGATTTATGTTAGTAGTTTAATGTTTATGATTCACACTTAGCCTTTTTTAACAGCTTTTTATAAGGACACAGGCTAAGAATCTCTCATCTGTTCCAGGCATCCCATTTTTCTCCTTTTCAGTTTGTTTTCCATCTAAGCACTGCTCTTTGGGCTATAATTGCTTGACTCAAAGAGTGAGACAGGGTTCTCCCTGCTCTCTCCTTTTTATGGTCATACAGGAAAATACATTAGAGGAAAGTTTGTAGACTTAATTGCATTTATTTTTAAAAATAAAGGACTGAAAATAAATCTTATTACTTTAACATGAGTACAAAAAGAACTGAGTAAAGACGAAAGAATTAATAGAGGGTGAAAAAATTTTTTAATTTCTAGCATTGATAATTATAGTAATTAACATTTATTGAGAACTTAATATGTAACAGTCACTTTTCTAAGTGCTTTAATGGATTAATTCATTTATGTTTCAAATAGCCTTATGAGATGTATGTGCCGTTGTTATCATTTTATAGAAAAAAACTGAAGCACAGAGAGGTTAAGTAACTTGGCACATGTTACACAGCTAGCAAGTAGCTGAGCTGGGAATCTAGCTTCAAAGCTAACTCTCTAAACATGTGCTTTTCCATTCTCATAATACCAAAAACTTTTTTTGTTGTTTGTTTTGTTTTTAATTTTGAAACGGAGTCTGCTTCCCAAGCTCAAGTGATTCTCCTGCCTCAGCCTCTCATGTAGCTGGGATTAATCGCAGGTGTGTGCCATCATGCCTGGCTAATTTTTGTATTTTTAGTGGAGACGGGATTTCACCATGTTGGACAGGTTGATCTTGAACTCCTCACCTCAGATGATGTGCCCTCCTCGGCCTACCACAGTGCTGGGATTACAGGCGTGAGCCACTGCCCCTGACCCCAAAAACTGGTCTACTGAAGAAAAGGTTTGAATTTTAAAAAACATGAGAAGGAGCAAGAGAAAAGGAGAATCAAAATAAAATGTATTAGGAACCAGATAGTAAATGTTAAGAGATTACCAAGAACAGACAAGAGTACTTTGAAAATCCGGATGAGATAAAGTTTTGTAGAAAAACATAAATTGATCAGGCATTGTGCCTCATGCCTGTTATCCCAGCACTTTCGGAGGCCAAGGCTGGTGGATTTTTTGAGCCCAGGACTTCAAGACCCACCTGGACAACATGGCAAATACAAAAAAATTAGCTGGGTGTAGTGGCATCTGCCTGTGTAGTCCCAGCTTCTCAGGAGGCTGAGGTGGAAGGATCGCCAGAGCCCAGGAGTTGAGGCTGTAGTTATCTGTGAATGTGCCACTGCACTCCAGCCTGAGCAACAGAACGAGACTCTGTCTCCAAAAAGAATATCATAAATTGCCAAATCAACAAAAGAAATACAAAACCTAAACAGATTAATTACATGTCTGATATTTGTCATTCTGCTGTCTTTTATTCTCATAATACATTGTGGTGAGCATAGGTACTATTCCTTCAGCCCCTTGTATATTTGAATGCTTTCAAAATAAAAATGGTTGAAAAACATATAGCACATTTGCACCCACCAGAATGGCTAAAATTAAAAACCGAGGATAGGTGTTGGTAAGGACATGGAGAGACTGGAACTCACATGCGTTGCTGATGGAGGAAGGGTGTAAACTGGTACAACCACTTTGGAAAACTGGCATTATCTTCTAAAGCTGGAAGTAAGCCTATCCCATGATCTAGCAATTCCCAGCTGAATTGCAGACATACATTCACCAACAAATGGCTATAAGCAGCACTATTCAGATTAACTCAAAACAGTAAACCCAAATGTCTTCAGTAGTGAAATAGATAATAAATTGTGGTATAATCACATAGTACACTAGTGACAGAATAAGAGATGCCTTCTAATTGGAGCATAAAGAGAGGGAAAGAACCAGAAAGGTCAAAAAATGGATGGTAGGTTGGCAAATGGTAAGAAACCCAGTCTTCCCAAATTCTCTCTTTCCCAGAGAGAAAACCCAGTCTTCTCTCTGGCGGTACGTTTCATGACTTCTCTACCACACTCTCTTCTATAGAGAGTGGTAGAGAAGTCATGAAACGTACTGCCAGAGAGTAGAGGGAGGATGAGGCTGGGAAGAATGGACATGGCTGGCCCAGATTCCTAACACACAGTTGTCTACATGCTTTTGCGTTGTCGTATATCTTCTAGGTGACATAAAAGTAGAAAAGAGGATGTTCTTTCTTGAAAATAAGCGACGACATTGTAGGTCCTATGACCGGCGTGCTCTCCTTCCAGCTGTGCAACAAGAGCAGGAGTTCTATGAGCAGAAAATCAAAGAGATGGCAGAGGTAGGAAGATGTGCTCTGGTCTTGGGGTGTGTTTCTGGGATTCTGGTTTGCTCTTAGGGTTTAGTTAGTTCAAAACTGTCTTTAAGATTTCCCTTTTCTTCAGAGTGGTGAATTTGGATATATGCAAAGTTTTTAAAAAGAAAAAACCTGGGTTTTGTCATAATACTTACGTTTGTGGTTTCATAAATCAGATTTATGTTAGAAAATTTTAATTGGAGCTTAGTGTATCTATTTTACCTCCTCCTCCAGCCTCAGTTCCATTTTGCTCTTTAATTTTTGTAAATATAGTATCAGATGTGCAAGTCAGCTGGAATGTATATATTGATTATTTAATAAGTATCTTCTAAACCATTGGCTCCCAAAGTGTGACCCAGAGATCCCTGGGTTTCCTAAGACTCTCTTGGGGGTCTACGAGGTCAAACCTCTTATAACTATACTAAGACATTACAGTGACCCTTGAACAACGTGAGAGTTAGGAGTGCTTCCCCCTGTGCAGGTGAAAGTCTGCATATAATGTTGGATTGCCCCAAAACTTCACTGTGAACAGCCTGCTGTTGACAGGAAGCCTTACCCATAACAGTCGATGAACACGTTTGGTATGTTTTGTGTATTACATGCTGTATTCTTACAATAAGGTAAGCTAGAGAAAAAATGTTATTAAGAAAATGATAAGGAAAATATATTTAGTATTCATTAAATGGTACTGTGGATCAGCATGAGAAGGTCTTTATCTTCATGGTCTTCACGTTGAGTAGGCTGAGGAGGAGGGGTGTGCTAGTTTTGCTGTCTCAGGGTGGCAGAAGCAGAAGAAAATGAGCACATAAGTGGGTCCCCACAGTTCACACCTCTGTTGATCAAGGTCAGCTGTATTTGCTTTTTCACCATATTGAATTTGTACCAGCAGAAGCAAAGCAGTGGTGCCTTGGCATGAATCAGACCAGTGGCATAGAGCCATCCTCATAATCTTTGTTTTTTTCACCACCATGCACTTACATTTTTAAGACACGCCAGTTTCACCTAAAAATATCTTTGATAAAGCAGTAAAAATTATTTTACCAAATTTTGACCCTTGAAAACATCTTTTCAATATTCTGTGTAATAAAATGAAGTCTTCATAAAGTGCTTCCGCCACATCCCAGGATATGAAGCTTGTCTTATATCCAGGTATGAGGAAAGCACTTGTGCAATTGAGCTGCAAAGCAGCTGCATTGGCCACTTTTTACTTGGAAAAAAGTGACAGAAAAACTGTGATTATTCAAAATTAGGTATTTGGCAGGCATTTTCTCAAAAATGAATGAAGT
>NW_012117966.1:429938-436717 GCF_000951035.1 Colobus angolensis palliatus | reverse complement strand
AGGATGGTTTCGATCTCCTGACGTCGTGATCCGCCCGTCTCGGCCTCCCAAAGTGCTGGGATTACAGGCTTGAGCCACCGCGCCCGGCCTCCTCTTTCTTTTTTTAAACTGGCTGGTACGCTATTTTATGTGATACCACAGTTTATTCAGTCATTCCCCTGTCGATGGACGTTTAGAGTTGTTTCCAGGTTTTCGCTATTATAAATAGCACCATGGTAAGTTTATGCATACATCATTCCCTGTTTCTGCCCAGGTGCATCTTTGGGCTAGACTCTTGGAAGTGGCATTGATGACTCTGTGCCAGTGTCCCGCCAGTGTGGTTGTCCTGCTTTGCATTTTCACCAGGAATGTGTGAGGGTGCCCACTACCACACAGTCTCGCCAACAAAGTCTGTTGTCAAACAGTTTTTGTTTGTTTTTTGAGACAGAGTTTCACTCTTGTTGCCCAGACTAGGGTGCAATGGTGCGATCTCAGCTCACTGCAACCTCTGCTTCCCGAGTTCAGGTGATCTTCTTGCCTCAGCCTCCCAAATAGCTGGGATTACATTCGCATGCCACCACACCCAGCTAATTTTGTATTTTTGGTAGAGACAGGGTTTCTCCATGTTGGTCAGGCTGGTCTCGAACTCCTGATCTCAGGTGATCTGCCCGCCTCAGCCTCCCAAAGTGCTGCGATTACAGGCATGAGCCATCCCGCCCGGCCAAACTTAGTTTTCATTTGTTCAGTTTGTTTTTGTTGATGCTATTCTTTGCTATTCAAAGTGTTTTATGTGTCAGCCTTTTCCGTTATTTATTCTACATTTTGAGTCATACTTAAGAAGAATTGTCCTGTATTTTCTAGCTCTCTGATCCACTTACAATTTATTCACAGGTAACTTTTTGAAGTGCTAAACTGTGTAATTGAAGAGATCACAATACTGGAGTTATGTTTATGGAAATGAATGCTAAATGGTTAGTGTCATTTTTACTGAATTTGTGTCTGAGTGTGTGCTTTGTTTTTCAGCATGAAGACTTTTTGCTTGCCCTGCAGATGAATGAAGAACAGTATCAAAAGGTAGTTTGAAATCTCACCTTGTTTATTCTGGGCATTTTCATGTGCTGTTTTCTCTTACTATGTTTTGTCAGCATTTTTGATGGCAAATTTGTTTTTGGATAACCTCCTGTTGATTTGCTGAGTTTGCAGTTCAGCCAAGTTATAGTCAGATACATGATCTAGTATAGTCACTCTTATACCACACTGAATCAGAATTGAAGGGGAGATAATAGATGTTCCCATTAAAAATCATTACCTGATGTTCATTAGATAGACTCATAAAGGAAAGTTTACAACTTAGATATCACTTTAAAGTTAAAAGAACGAGATATGTCTAACCTCAGGGCAAGATGGGTTTCTGTATGGTGTCTACCACCCTCATACAGTGAGCTTTTCTTTTTTTATTTATTTATTTTTTTCAAACGGAGTCTTGCTCTGCCACCAAGGCTGAAGTGCACTGCAACCTCTGCCTCCTGCGTTCAAGCGATTCTCCTGTCTCAGCCTCCTGAGTACCTGGAACTACAGGCATGTGCCACCATGTCCAGCTAATTTTTGTGTTTTTAGTACAGACGGGGTTTCACCATGTTGGCCAGGCTGGTCTCAAACTCCTAACCTCAGGTGATCCATCCATCTCAGCCTCCCAAAGTGCTGGGAACAAGTGTGAGTCACTATGCCCGGCTAGTGACCTTTTCTAATGTGGTATTAAGAATGGGCTGGTGGCCAGGCATCGTGGGTCGTACCTGTAATCTCAGCACTTTGAGAGGCTGAGATGGGAGGATTGCTTCAGCCCAGGAGTTTGAGACCAACCTGGTCAACATAGCAACACCCCATTTCTAATAAAAATTAAAAATAAATAAATAAAAGAATGGCACTGGATGCGGTGGCTCACACCTGTAATTCTAGCACTTTGGGAGGCCAGGGTGGGCAAATCACAAGGTCAGCGGTTCGAGACCAGCCTGGCCAACATGGTGAAACCCCGTCTCTACTAAAAATACAAAAAAATTAGCTGGGCGTAGTGGCAGGCGCTTGTAATCCCCGCTACTCAGGAGGCTGAAGCAAGAGAATCGCTTGAACCTGGGAGGTGGAGGTAGCAGTGAGCCGAGATTGCGCCTTCAGCCTGGGCCACAGAGTGAGACTCTGTCTCAAAAAAAAAAAAAGAATGAGTTGGTGATTGGATCAGTTGCTATAGTTAATAAAAGGAGTCAATAGCCTGGTACATTACTTGAGGTTGCTGCTTTAATTAGCTTCAATAGTCCCTTAAAATAAAGCTCAGACTTGGATACGACCAGTCCTTATGACAAGAACAAAATTCAGCTTTTGAAAGCATTTTGGGTAGTATCTCTCGTGCTCCTTATCCTTGCTTTTTATAATCACATTAGCATCTGAGTGCAGATGTTCTAGTTCCCTTTGCACCATGGGATTGAATATGATAACTTTATACAAAAAATTACTCTAAAGAATACCAGACAAAACCCATGAAAAGTCGCTGTTTTAGGTATGGATTACTGTTGTGCTAGTATCTTGAGCTAGATTTATATAGCACGAAACAGCATATCATTGTTTTATGGCCCCTAAAATGGGTTGCTTTTTGCCTCAGAATTTGTGTGGGGGGTGGGAGAGAGATGAGGATGGGAGACAAGGCTCCTCTTCTGCTTAATTAAGTGCAGGACATTTCATGTGTGTTTCTTGACTGCCTGCAGGACGGCCAGCTGATTGAGTGTCGCTGCTGCTATGGGGAATTTCCATTCGAGGAGCTGACGCAGTGCGCAGATGCTCACTTGTTCTGCAAAGAGTGTCTCATCAGATACGCCCAAGAGGCAGTCTTTGGATCTGGAAAGGTAAGAACTGTGTAATACGTCCCATGTATATAGGACACATTCCTGGAGTCTAAGGAGACCATGTTGATAGATAAGTGTAAGTGCCTCTTTCAGGGTGAGGTGGAATTCTGCTGGTGTGCTTATGGGCATTACCTGATGTGTGTGATTATGTGCGTTCTCTAAGCACAGCAGATTTCTTTTTAGGGAGCAGTAGAATTCTTCCACGCCCCCATGCCTAGCTGCAGAGGAGCACCCGCCTCACTCATCTTCTTATTCATAATCAGAGGGAAGATTACCTCCGAAAGAACGTTGCAGCCTATTGGATTAAATATATATTAAAATAACATAACTTACTTTACACAAGATCATATTTCTCTCTCCAAAGTCAGTTTCTCTGAACATCATCATAACAAACACAGTATGGGAATTTAACATTGTTTTACACCACTAAGTTTGTGGTATTTTGTTCCAGCAGCAATATAAAGTTAACACAGTGATTAAGAAGATGACTTTTTGCCTGGGCGGCTCATGCCTGTAATCCTAGCACTTTGGGAGGCTGAGGCAGGTGGATCACCTAAGGTCAGGAGTTTGAGACCAGCCTGGCCAACATGGTGAAAACCCATCTCTGCTAAAAATACAAAAATTAGCCAGGTGTGGCAGTGGGTGCCTGTAATCCAGCTGAGTGAGCCAAGATCACACCACTGCACTCCAGCCTTGGTGATGGCGAGACTCTGTCTCAGAAAAGTAAATAAATATTCTGTTTTTTCAAAGAGCGTGACCTTTGGAGTCAAGCAGAATGCATTGGGCCATGCCCCCCGTCAGCCATACCAGCTCTGTGATCTTGAGTGAATTGAATGCCTTAAGCCTCAGTTTCTTCCTCTGTAAAATGGAAATAATCATAGTATTGTTTTGAAAGCTAAATGAGGTCATGAATTTAATAAACTTACTGTTTGACACATGGTAAATGCCTCATAAAGTTTAGCTATTTTTAAGATGTTGTCTTTTTCCATTTGTTTTCTTTGGTGTCTGTCTTTCATGTGGGACGCATTCCTCATGTCTGACACTCTTTGTTCGTGTTAAAGAGCTGTTGGAAAGCAGCGTGAGTAGTGGGGCTTATAGAGCAGCGGGTTTGACTCTAGGTGCCTGGGAGCCAGTTAGCTTTTATGTCGTAAACCTGAATGGCCCTTAAGTCTCTTCCCTGGGGTGATTCAGTCTGCCTCCTGCCTAGTGGGTGTGAGTCCATTTTCCAACATTCTGAAACTGAGTGGGAGGAAGGGGCTGGAGAATTCTCTGTTCATTATGCAGACTCCGTTTCAGATTCTGACTTCAGGCCCCCTCAGCTCTGCTCTTCTCTGTGACTGGTTCCCAGGCCAGAGCCTTGTGGTCCAGCTGTTCAGATCTTCCTCATTTCTCTCAGAGTCAGCCAGTTCTTTCTGAAGGGGGTAGGAACTAGAGGCTCCACCCATCTCCCTGTTTTCAGTTTATTGCTTTGAGTCCCCACCTCTCCCCACCTCTCAGCTCTGCTTTCCAGAGGGTCTCCAGCTTTCTAATATCTGTAGAGGGGACCAACTTCTCCCCAGCATCTCCTTTTCAGACCCTAAGCTATGGGCTTCTCTATCTGGTCTGCTAAGCCATTTACCCTTGCTCCACTTTCAGTCTCTGTGGATTGTGATTTGGGCTGATAAAGGTCCTCTAGTGATACCAAAAATGTACTGGATTTTTGTTTCATGGTTTCAGTGATTTAATTGTGATTTCTTAGAGATGAACAGGCAGAGAGATCTTTGCTCTACTGTCTCAGGATCTATGTTTTTAACCACTGACGCTTTTTATTTTTCTATAAACGGTGTTGGTTTTTTTCTTCTTTGCCTGTTCACCTTTTTCTAGTCGGAGCTCAGCTGCATGGAAGGCAGCTGCACGTGTTCGTTGCCAACCAGTGAGCTGGAGAAGGTGCTCCCCCAGACCATCCTATATAAATACTATGAACGAAAAGCCGAGGAGGAGGTTGCAGCAGCCTACGCCGACGAGCTTGTCAGGTTTGTTCTGAGGCAGAGCGTGCCATCTGCCACCCCTTCCCCATTGTGAAAACTACCTGGGCACTTGCATCAGTTGATGAAAATTGAGTGTACCTTCCAGGTGTTTTTGGCATTTCTTGCTGAGAAATAAGATTATCAATAATTTTATTTATTTATTTTTATTTTTTACACCTCAAAACCATGGAGTAACCAGTAATTCTATTAATGGAAAAATCTGCAGCTCAAACTTCTTTTTTTGTTTGAGATGGAATCTCACTCTGTCACCCAGTTATGGAGTGCTGGAGTGCAGTGGCGCAATCTCGGCTCACTACAACCTCCGCCTCCCAAGTTCAAGCAGTTCTCATGCCTCAGTCTCCCGAGTAGCCTGGATTACAGGTGTGCGCCACCACGTCCAGCTTATTTTTGTCTTTTTAGTATAGATGGGGTTTTGCCATGTTGGCCAGGCTGGTCTCCAACTCCTGACCTCAAGTGATCCACCCACCTCGGCCTTCCAAAGTGCTGGGACTACAGGTGTGAGCCACCGTGCCCAGCCTGCAGCTCAAACTTCCGTCTACATATCTTGGCACCCCCTAATCTTCTGGCCCGTAGATACAATCATGGTGCCCTGGGCTGGAGGGAAATCGGTATATGCAAAGAGTTCTCATTGAGATTGAGATGTGTTTATTGAGTGGTTTATATTGAGTCAGGACCGCAGGTGGTGCTTATGTTTCCTGATAAGAGCCAGCACAAAGAAGAGGCTCAATCTGTGTTTTCAGGAAAACTAAGGAGTATAAAGGCGATGTGAATGTCCAGCTCAAAACTCCACCTTCATATGAACAGCCACATGGAGCTGGAACCAAGTCAGTCTTTAATGTTTGAAATAATGTCACTTCTGCTGTTCTGACTGTAGGTGCCCCTCCTGTAGCTTTCCTGCTCTGTTGGACGGTGATGTGAAGAGGTTCAGCTGTCCTAATCCTCGCTGCCGAAAGGTAGGGAGGCAAATTTTTTTCTAGATGTATATTATGGTATTATGGGCTGCCCTCATGGCCCAGATATCTGCTGTTTACCTGACCGCTGATGTATAAGAAGGATTTGAGTGCTTTCCTTTTCATAAGCAAATGAGGATGAGTACTTTGTGAGTAATGGTTGACATGGTTACTGAGATGGCAGCCACTCTTGCCACTCCAGTTACAAAGCTCTGGATTCCCGTTTTATATCATCTTCTTTAGGACAGATAGTATAATGTAAAGTGGGAAGTGTTTAGTTTTTCTTCCACTGTGTCAACATTTTTCTTGCTTGCTCTCTTCACCACCTATGCTAAAATACCCCCTGCTACCCCTCCCCGTACAGACGCACACCTTTTGCCATTTTCAAAGTCCATATGATGCTTCTTTGATTACAGAACTGGGCATCATAGTGGCATCTCCATCACATCTAGTAGGTTCTTTATTTAACTGTTTCTCCTCATAAGAACTGACTATATCAGGTGGGAACAGAGCTGTCTGGGCACATTATTGTTGCAGATCTTTCTTCTCTTTAACTTGGCGCCTACTCTGTGAACTAAGAGTGTCTTAAATTTGTCAACTATTTAGAAGCCACTTAGAGTTTTTAGTGAATATTAGCATCTACCTAGACAAATATGTTCTAAACCATTTTTCTAAAATTGGATGATTAGAGTTGAACACTGCGATATCTTTGCCTTGGGGAGAGTAAAGAAATTAAGGTAGAGATTAGAAAAGGAAGAAGAAACTAAACTAATGGATCAAAACTTTATTTCTTTTGTTTTCAGCGTTAATATTTCTGGACATTTTATATGTTCACACCCCAGGCTGTTGCTATAACAGTTGTCACAACAGTTGCTGGCATCTTGCAACTTTAAGAAAGCAGAGTGCTAGGCCAGGCATGGTGGCTCAAGCCT
>NW_012117966.1:369999-429018 GCF_000951035.1 Colobus angolensis palliatus | reverse complement strand
ATCACAGGCATGTGCCACCATGCCTGACTCATTTTTATATTTTTGGTAGAGATGAAGTTTTACCATGTTGGCCAAGCTGGTCCTGAACTCCCGGCCTCCAGTGATCTGCCTGCCTCAGCCTCCCAAAGTGCTGGTATTACAGGCGTGAGCCACCACCCCCATCCTGAAGACATTTAAAAGCAGCTGCATTTGTTGCCCAGTGGCTCATGCCTGTAGTTCCAGCCCTTCGAGAGGCTGAGGCAGGCAGATCACTGAGGAGACCAGGAGTTCAAGACCAGCCTGAGTGACATAGTGAGACCCTGTCTCTACAAAACAAATTTTAAAACTCAGCTGGGAGAGGTGGTGTGTGCCCATAGTCCTAGCTACTTAAGAGACTGAGGCAGGGGAATCACTTGAGCCCAGGAGGTTGAGGCTGCAATGAGCCATGATTGTGCCACTGCACTCCAGTCTGGACAACCGAGTAAGACCCTGTCTTTAAAAGAGAAGAGTCTAAAAAATAAAAGCCTGAGGGCACACATGAGTCTGGAACAGCATCTGGTGAGCGTCAACTTGGGATGTTGATGAGAGCTTCCCAGGGGCTCTTAACATCCCAAATAGGAACACCACATATATTTTAGTTTCTATCTGTGGGAGGAATATACATGGCCTGCTGAACTTGGAGGTAGCCATGTATCTTCTTGTGGCTGGTGAAACATGTGAGTAGTTAGATCACTTGCAGAAAAAGCCATAAAGTCATGTCATGTGGGAAATGTCAAGATGACAGAAGAGAAAGCCCCAGACCCTCTTTTTCCCCATAGAGATACCAGTTCAACAACAATGGAAGGACCATATCTCTCTGTGAGAAATCCAGAAACCAGTTGCATCAAAGACTGGGGAATTTGTGATGCTGGCTCTCCAGAGCTCCTCCCCCTGGCACAGCACCGTGTGATTGGGAGGGAACTCCCAACTCCTGGCATCTTTATGGGGAGGAAAAAGAAGACTAGAACATATATCTAATATTCAGACCTCTCAGGAGGCTGCTCAAGGTACTAGTTTCTGTCTTGTCTCACAGGAAAGGGCACCAGGTTGGGGACCACTGAGGACAAATGGGATGGTGGAACTAGCACATACTGACTCCTCATTGCCCTCTCCCTGCTTCTCTTTGGAGGGAAGGAGTTGGAGCATGAGTCCAGCATTCTAGGTTTTCTGGAGCCCACCCAAGACTCTGGTTTCTTTCTCACTCGATGGAGCACTGATGGGACCTGGCATGGTCTAGGTCCCTGGGGGCTGCTGAGAACAAGAGAAAACTGGGTGCTGGGTGGCTTGTACTGCCCCAGAGGACCCACGGTACAGTAGGCAGAGTCCAATGCACCTCGAAGGCTGCTTTTTGGGTCCAGGGGAAGAGTAGAGCATGTGTCCAGCATTTGGAGTTCTCAAGGGGCTGCCTGAGGGACTAGCTTCTGTCTCACCCAACTCAGTGCTGGCAGAACCCAACCTACTCTAGGTGCCTTGGAGCTGCTGAGGCCAAAAAAGAGCTGGGCAGCTTACAGCAGCTCCAGAGGGCCTGTGGTACCTCAGACAGGCACCAGAAGAAGCAAGAGCTTGCAAGCTCCTGAAAAAAGGAAAACAAAAGCCTGAGCACTTAGATTAGCCTACGATTTAGCAAAATCTTCTGACAGGAAGCCTATTTTAGAATAAAAGTATGAGTATCTCATGTAATTTATTAAATACTGTACTGAAAGTGAAAAAGAGAATGATTGTATGGGTACTTGAATTACAGTTTCTACTGAATGTGTATCACTTTCACACCACAGTAAAGTCAAAAAGTGTAAATTAAACCATTGTTGGAGACCATCTGTATATGCACCCAGCATCGGTGCACCCAAATATGTGAAGCAAATATTGACAACCGAAGGGAAAAATAACACAAAAATAGTAGGAGATTGCAATACCTCACTTTCAATCATTGTTAGCACCACCAGGCAGAACATTAGTAAGGAAACAGCTGACTTGAATAAAATTATAGACCTAACAGACACATACAAAACATTCTAGCCAACAGGAACAGAAAACACATTCTCTCCTCTATTGCACATGGAACATTTTCCAGAATAGAAAATATTAGATCATAATACAGGTTTTAACAAATTTAAAATCAAAATCATACCAAGTATCTTTTCCAGCCGCAAGGTGATAAACTTAGAAATCACAAACAGCAAGAAAATTCACAAAATATGAGAACTAAACAACACACTGTCCAGGCATGGTGGCTCCCACCTGTCATCCTGGCACTGTGGGACGCCGAGGCAGGTGGATCACCTGAATTCAGAAGTTCAAGACCAGCCTGGCTAACATGGTGAAACTCTGTCTCTACTAAAAATACAAAAATTTAGCTGGGTGTGGTTGCGTGTGCCTGTTATCCCAGCTACTTGGGAGGCTGAGACAGGAGAATCACTTGAACCAGGGAGGTGGAGGTTGCGATGAGTGGAGATTGTGCCACTGCACTGCAGCCTGGGTGACAGAGTGAGACTCTATCTCAAAAAAAAAAAAAAATGGCCAGGCGCGGTGGCTCAAGCCTGTAATCCCAGCACTTTGGGAGGCCAAGACGGGCGGATCACGAGGTCAGGAGATCAAGACCATCCTGGCTAACCCGGTGAAACCCCGTCTCTACTAAAAAATACAAAAAACTAGCTGGGCGAGGTGGCGGGCACCTGTAGTCTCAGCTACTTGGGAGGCTGAGGCAGGAGAATGGCGTAAACCCGGGAGGCGGAGCTTGCAGTGAGCTGAGATCCGGCCACTGCAGTCCAGCCTGGGCGACAGAGCGAGACTCCGTCTCAAAAAAAAAAAAAAAAATACACACTGAAAAGCTTTTTTTTACTAAGACCAGAAACAAAGCAAGGACATCACTCTCACTACTTCCATGCTGTATAACACTGGAAGCCATAGCTAGAGCAATTTGGCAGGAAAAAGCAAAAGCATCCATCTCCATGTGAGTTCACAGATAACATGATCTTATACATAGAAAAATCTGCAATTTCCACAAAAAACTTGTTAGAATTAATAAATTCAGCAAAGGTGCAGGATACAAAATCAGCACATAAAAATCAGTTGCATTTCTGTACACTAACAAACACTCCAAAAAGAGAAATTAAGAAAATCTATTTTATAATACATCAAAAAAGTTAGAATACTTAGGAACAGCTTAACAAAGGAGTAGGGAAAGACTTGTGCACTGAAAACTATAAAAAATTGCTGAAATAATTAAGACATAAATAAATGGAAAGACATGCCTAAAATGCATATAGAACCACAAGGGATCCCAAATATCCTAGACAATCTTAAGAAAGAAGAACAAAGCTGGAGGCCTCACACTTCATGACTTCAAAACATATTACAAATTTACAATAATTTAAACAGGCAGACATGTAGACCAATAGAACATGATACAGTGCTCAGAAATAAATCCACACATTTATGATGAGCTGATCCTCAACAAGGGTGCAAAGAACACACACGGGGGGAAAGGTAGTCTTTGATAAATGGTGCACTATAAACCGAATATCCACATGCAAAGGAATGAAATTAGACCCTGATACCATAACTCATACCGTAACACAAAAATCAACTTTTTAAATGGATTAAAGATTTAAGTGTAAGACCTGAAACTGTAAAAACTAGAAGAAAACATAGCTGGAAAGCTTCATGACATCAGTCTTGGCAATGATTTCCTGAGTATAGTACCAAAAACAAGGTAACGAGCAAAAAATAGGCAAGTGAGACTACTAAGATGCTTTCAGTAAAGGGAAACCATCAACAGAGTGAAAAGGCAGCCTATGGAAAGGAATTGAAATCCTTTGAGAGGGGATCTCAGCATGTACCTATGTTCATTGCAGCATTGTGCACAGTAGCCACGAGATGGAAGCAACTTACTGACATGTTTAATGATCTCATTAAAATGTGGTATGTTATGCAGCCTTTGAAAAGAAGGAACTCCTGGCACATACTACAACACAGATAAACCTTGAGGACATTGTGTTCAGTGCAATTAGCCAGTCACAGAAGGACAAATACTGCACAATTCCACTTAAATGCAGGATCTAAAAAAGTAGTCAGACTCATGGAAGCACAAAGTAGAACCCTGGGTGCCAGAGGCTGGGAGAAGGCAAAGTGGAGAGTCTGTGCAGTGAAGAGTTTCGGTCATGCAAGATGAAGTTGTTTAGAGATCAACTGTACAAAATTTTGCTAATAGATCCTATACACTTAAAAATGTGTTAATTGGGTAGATTTTGTATCGTGTTTTTACCACAATTTTTTTTTTTTTTTGAGATGGAGTATCGCTCTGTCGCCTGGGCTGGAGTACAATGGTACAATCTTGGCTCACTACAACCTCCGCCTCCCGGGTTCAATTAACTCTCCTGCCTCAGCCTCCTGAATAGCTGGGACTATAGGCACCTGCTGCCATGCCTGGCTAAATTTTTGTATTTTTAGTAGAAACGGGGTTTCACTGTGTTAGCCAGGATGGTCTCGATCTCCTGACCTGGTGATCCTCCGCCTGCTGCGGCCTTTCAGAGTGGTGTTGGGTTGGGTTGAGTTGTGTTGTGTTTTTGTTTTTGTTGAGACGGAGTTTCACTCTTGTTGCCCAGGCTAGAGTGCAATGGCGTGATCTCAGCTCACCACAACCTCCGCCTCCCAAGTTCAAGCAATTCTCCTGCCCCAGCCTCCCGGGTAGCTGGGATTACAGGAATGCACCACCACATCTGGCTAATTTTGTACTTTTAGTAAAGACAGGGTTTCTCCGTGTTGGTCAGGCTGGTCTCGAACTCCTGACCTCAGGTGATCTGCCTGCCTCGGCCTCCCAAAGTGCTGGGATTACAGGGTGAGCCACTGCACCCAGCCTACTGTGGTTTTTTTAAAAGGGCATATGGTTCATTTTCTTTTCCCTCTGCCAAGAGGGATGTGCAACATGAGTGAGAAGAAAGTCTCTGTTTTGAGCTACTGAGGTTTGAGTTTGTTCCAGCAGCCTAACCTAGCACATCCTAACGGATAAAGATCCTAAGGACCATAACTGCCCTTGGAGGTGGAGAACAGGAGCGGATTTGAGAGGCAGAGGATTAGAGGGTGATGTGCTACATGTGGAGGTGGGGAGAAGGCCAGAGGACTCACAGGTTTGTCTGGTGTAGGCCACTATGTAGTTGATGATGCTGTTTACAAAACCAGAAATGGAATCCAAAAGATTCAGGAGGGAAGGTTACTCTTGTTTCAGACATGTTGAGATTTTAGGGGAGACATCCAATGTGTACGTGTTTTTACAATTCCTGGCACATAATAGGTGCTCCATAAATCGGTGACCCTAGATCACTGACTAGATCTAGGCTGGAAGAAGATTTTGGAGTCTGAAATGAGCAGCAAAAGGAGGAAAGAGGTGGAGGGCAAGGTGCGAATCAGGGAAATTATTAGCTTCGAAATGCTGGGCCATGCTAAGTTTAAAGTATGTCTTTTCATTTATTCACATCTTTTTATGCCCCTCAGCGACGTTTTGCTGTGGAGAGAATGTGTGTTATGATTACATGATCGATTACAGTATGCTTCAGAACTTGACTTTCACCTACGGATAATAGCATTCACATTTTAGTTTCTGATGTTAGGGTAAGGGTTATGTGTTTGGCCCATTATGGAAGATAAAGTGAAAAATGTTATCACATGGGGACCTGAGGCAGTGACAGCCTGGTGGAGCTGGCTCAGTGACCACCAGCGGAATCAGAGAAGTCCCACCTTGTCCTTTGGATGAGAAGGAGTTTATGCCTAAATCTTGTGTCCTTATTTGTGGGCTGTGGAACGAGTTGCCACTAGGTGGCACTGATGCTCCGTGAGGAAAGGGTTTTCTTCCTCATGGGTGTTTGAAAAGTGTTTGTCAGCAAAACACTGTTTTGTAAGCAGAATTGACACAGTTCTTTTAGGCTCAGGTACTAAAGCAAACCACTGCATGCATTTAGACTTCATCTAAGATGTCCATGTTATTAGCGCATACACTTTTACCTTTCTCAATTGTGCAAATTCTCCTTATGCCATTCTTTCTAGCAAGATGGCTAAAGCAGTCGCTAATCCTTGAGGATTCCCGATATTTAAGAAATTGAGCCACAAGCTAATTTTGACCCGTGTAAGAGTAAGGGCATCTGCTTTCTCATTGCATTGTCTTTGCCAGTAATATAAATTCCAGCTGGATTTTCAGAAACTTGTCATTCTGAAATGAGGCGTTTATATTAATGTGCTCTCTGGAGGAGGACTTGAATGGCTGGAATCATTCCTTTGGAATCCCTGAAGAATGAGATACTGTATCTTTGATGAAATGGAGAGTCTTTGTTTCATTGATATGATGGAATGCTTTTGTCAAGGCTCTCAGCTCCCTTGTGTGTTCTCAGATAATTCATTAGTTTGTTTTCAGCGTGCTGCTTTTAGGAATGAATTGGGTATATTTGGTGTGGGACTGAAGAGTGTTACATAAAAGGAGATTTGAAAGTGATGCTTCTGGAGTATGTATTCTTAGAGTCAGAAGTTTCACTGTTGAGTCTTTTCTGCCTTGCCACAGTCATAACTTTGCTTTATAAACTCACAGGTATGTAAGTCAAGTTTTCCAGAAACTTAGGGCCACGCGGTGGAGGTTTAGGCCCACTCATGAAGCAAGTGCTAAGGTTGAGAGACCATCAGGTGGTGAGAGTTTAATCAGAGTAACTGAAGAACATCTGGTGTAGAGTCTTTTCGTGGAAACTGCAAATGTGTGTGTGGTTGTGTAACCACCCATCTTTTCCCAATGTCACTTGTATTTATTTATCCTTTCTTACCTGCCAACTTTCTTCCCTGCTTATGTTTTTCTGCCCTTTCCAGGCCCCATCCTATTCTTTGTAGCATTTGCTGTTATTAACTTTACAGCCGTGAAATAAAACCAAAATTCACATCTGCAATGAACCAGTTTGTTGGTTAAAAAACAGGCATCTGCAGCCGCCTACAGTAGCTGCATGGCTGCGTGAAGAAAATGTAAATGAGTGTGGACCAGCTATCAGTGCCAGGGCAGCTCCAGCTGTGATGGCGGGTGGTTGGCACTTATTAACAGCACTCTAATTTGGGGCCCAGCCAGTCAGCTGACTCCTGTGCTGAGCACAGGCCTTCACATTTATCTAGAGATGAATGAAGCTTGGGCCACTTGTTCCTACTATCAGGGAAGACCTTTATTCAGGAAGTAGCGCTGACAGGAACCAAATGTCTGGGTGACAAAAAGATTTTTAAGCCCACAAATGAGAACTCGTTTACTAGAGTGGAAGTCCATGCTGCATAATGTGAGTCAAATATGAAGGAGGGTGGTGTGAGAATTCCTCATCGTGGAATGTGACCTGCCCTTGCTCCTCCGAGGTGAGTCACTTCCTTCAGAGCCCAACATGAGTCCCTCTGAAGAGCTTCAGGTTCAGGCCACAGAAGGACGCTCCCTTACAGGTATATCATGTAGGGTGCCTGGCAGAGCTCTCAGCTTATATTGGTCCCCACAGCAGCCCTACAAAATAGACACTGGCTTAAAGTCGGGTAACGGTAAATGGCAGAGCTGAGAACCCAAAGGGAAGCCTCCCGGCCTTAAAACAGCCTCAGAGTGGGTTACAGACACCATCCCTGTGAGCCTCCCTTCCATCAAGTACTGAGCAGGGCTGGCGTCATAGCAAGGAGGCTTCAGGATTTTTAACTCCACTTATGTCTGAGTACTTTTGTCAGTTTTCACTTTCTAAAATTTCACTTTTTAAAATTTGAAAGCATAGTGAATCTATTCACAGACTTCTTGATCCTGGGAATATTTTGGTTCATTACACACACAAGCACATTCTCTTCCCTTACCTGCTATTGAAGCACAGTAAATACAGTATAGAGTAAATGTGTTTGTGAGATACTTTTAAAGAAGAAAAATAATAAAAGGCAAATGTTGCTTGCCTCTCTTCCCACCCTGCCTTCCCATTAAGAGTCAAATACCATCCTTGCTGTTTCAGTGATTATTCAGAAGGGAGAGAGCTGACAACCCGAAATAGGGAAAGGTAAGAATACGTATGCATTAAACCAAAACGCCAATATGAACAAAAATTTTATTTTTGTTTCTGCTTGGCCCTACAGAAATCGTTTTTTCCCCTGTATTCCAGCTCCTTTATCCCTCATGTCAGACGCTAATGGCAGAAGTGCCTGCCTCTCCCCTTGGCCTGCCTTGGAGGAGGCTGGGAGCTGTGAGTGGACATGGCCTATGCTGCCACTCTCACTCCCTCTGCAGGGCTGCTGCAGCCCCTCAGGTTTCTCCCCTTGAAATGCTGACCCCCTGGCAGGTGGTAGAGCCCACACCCACCTGCATTTCAGAGCCAAGGAAGTCTAGAGTCAGCATGGGCTCCGAGGACCCGAAAGCGACCTGGGGCCTCAGGTGTTGCCGACCTCCCTGATCCCTAGGAAATGGGCCTGGCTCTTCCTTGTCCCAGATAACATCCTGGGGCTCCCTTCTGGTCCTGAGCTGCCTTTGTGGGTTAGTGTTTCCACCTTCTCAGGAGACCAATCACAAACCTCCTGTTCCATTCATATGAAGAGGCATTGTTTGGGACACGTCTTTAGCTGGGCTTTCATAGTAAGTTTTCTGTTTCAAGAATTCTTTTGAAGTCCTTACATGAGAAGTGTTCATTGATGTGCAGGTCTGCACAGCACTGGGTGCTGTGAAGCCATGAATAGCAGGGAAATGCGTGGCTTTTGCTGCATCACAGTGAGGGAAACGGTATAGCTCAGTGGCTAAGACAAGGGATTTTGACATTAAACTCACTTATGCTTTAACTCTAGCCCCTCCGCTCACTAGCTTTGTGACCTGGAGTGAATACTTGATCTCCCTAAGCCACGTTTCCTTTCCCTGTACAATAGGAATGGTTGCACCTACTTCGTAGAGCTTGTGTGAAAAACCAATGGAAACAGCATGGGTGAAGTGCCAAGTCCAGTGCCTGGCACTTTGTGTCACAAAGTAGTAGCTGCCCAGTGGGGACGATGTGTGCAGATGTGTGGTCTTAGGTGATGAACGGAGATCCTAGAAAGGAGGAACTGCCTCCAGTTTTGTGAACCTGCTGCCACAAGAGCATGGAGTTCCCCTAAAGTGGGCCGGTGGAAAATTCCACTGGGGAGCAGAAGATGACTCATCACTCACCACTCAGCTCATTTCTACCAGCTCCCCAGTGTCCTGCCATGTAAAGGGGGTAGATTTTTCCAGCTGATTTTTTTGCTAACCAATACATTCTATAAGAAATGACAGCTCTCCTTTAGTCCATGTTGTTCAAGTTCAGAGAAAGGACCTGTGCAACCTGGGCAGAGCCACGTGCTGGGGAGGCTGTCGTGGGTTTCCTCCCACTCTCAGGGTCTGCATTCTCTGTCCGCAGCACTCCTGTGCTCCTCCCCTCAGGTTTCATGTTGATTTCTTATTCTTACCCGGAAGATTTGGAATCTCAGGGATGACATTCAAAAGAAATGGGTATAGGAAGGGCCTAGAAACAAAGACGGTGATACACTATGCTAGAGAACTCCGAATTAGTCACAGTGGAGAGATGAAAATCCAGAGTTTGTCTTCATGGTGCATTGGGCATGAGTTTTTGTCCTACTGGGAGGGCACTGGTCATCCTGCCCACCATAGCAGCGAGCAGGCTTGGAGGCCAGGGCTGCTCACCTTGGACTGTCCTTGAAGTGGACGGACCCACCTACTTGTCTCTTTGTTGTTGTTTTTGGTCTCTACTAAAACACACTGTGTCTTTAGTACTCACAGAAAAAGATTCTCTGTGGATTTTTAACGAGTTTGTATGGGTACTTTGTTAAAATAAAGTGGCTCTGTTTTGTGGTTTTGTGTACCAGTTAGCCATTGCTTCTCAGGCTTGTCACAGCCTGTGGGGATCGGAAGCTTGGAGCGGCCCTCTTTCTAGAAACCACACACCACCTATTAAGTTCCTTTGTATATTTTACTAAAATAATTTAATGACATTTTTCTGTGACTGTGGCCTCATCAAAGGAGAGATCCGTGTTAGAAATTTCACATTAAAAATCCCTCAAAAATTGATACCTACAAAATATCTCTTTATAAGAAATATTTTGCCTTCTTTTTGTCATTGCACTGATTTTGTGTTGCTAGGTGTCAGCATCCTGATTTGTTGTCGTGATCTCATTGTGATGTCCTTGAGAAGGGGCTGTGTGTGAATGCACATGTGCGACTTGTGGTGTGTGCTGAGGTGCAGAGTGATAGTGTTCCCTCTTTGCATTCACAGCACAGAGCACTGCAGGGTTTCCAGCCTTTCAGGTAGAGGAGAAATTGTTGCTATGGTAATACCACAAGCATGAAAACACCCTCTGTCCCTGTGGGTGTCTGTGTCAGGGTGGGGAATGTGGAGAAGGGGAACAGTAGCAAAGAGGAGTGTTCAGCACATCGAGCAAGATGAGAGCAAAGCCTGAGCTCAGGCTGCCGTTGGGTGGAATTTCTTGTGTTTATTCTTGAATTCAAGGTCAGATTCCAGTTGCAATGTAGCTGAGAGTGTAAAAGGCGTTTTATTCCTCGGTGTCTTCTTGACTTTGAGACAAAGAATACAGAGGGTCTCTGTCACATCTCCAGTCCCCAGAGGCCACATGGCCTTCCCATAGAGCACAGTTAGAAAATGTGTGTCTGTGTCTGTGGCCAGTACATCATTGCAAGTGGAATCAACCACCTAGCCCCAGAAAGCCTGCTGCCCTTCATGTCCAGTGTAACAGGCTAAGGGAGCAGTCCCTGCCATCTCTTCTGAAACTAAGTAACAGTTCGTGCTCTGTTTCTGTACAGCATGCTAATGTCCCCTAAGAAGATGGACTCCGAATCTCCTTGGTAATGCAGAGCAGTGATGAGAAACAAAATCCAATCTGCTGAGGTTGTGGGTGAGGAACACAACAAAAAGCTAGTGTGCAATTCTGTCAGGTCATCAGGGTCACTATGGGAAGAACAGCTTGAGCAGGGAGTTTGGCATCATAATTAAAACAGGCTGAGGTCTAGGTATTTACTAATAAAACTCTTCCTGGGTTTTAGAGGCTTTTTATTCCGTATCTGCTCAAAGTCACAGCTAGAAATTGACAACATCAGGAGTCCAATCTAGAGTTTCTCATTGTTATTTGTGTTTTTAGGTGTGATTCTGATATGCTGCATTAGTTTCAAGAGTCTTTATCTTTTGCAGATACAAACTGAAATATTTATAAATGAAATTATTTGTAATCTGGGATTTGCTTCAAAATTATGCGGAGGAGGGGGGATGAGTGAACAGGTAGGGTATAGATAAGCTAGAATTGGTTTTGAGTCGATCATTATTAAACACGATAACAGATGCATAGGGTTCATTATATCCTCTGCTTTTGTATATGTTTAAAATTTTCTACAATAAACAGTTAGTTTAAAAAAAAAAGTTAAAGTTGGGCACAGTGGCTCACGCCTATAATCCCAGGACTTTGGGAGGCCAAGGCGGGTGGATGACCTGAGGTCGAGAGTTCAAGACCAGCCTGACCAACATGAAGAAACCCCGTATCTACTAAAAATACAAAAATTAGGCATGGTGGTGCATGTCTGTAATCCCAGCTACTCGGGAGGCTGAGGCAGGAGAATCGTTTGAACCCAGGAGGCAGAGGTTGCAGTGAGCCGAGATCAAGCCATTGCACTCCAACCTAGGCAATAAGAGCGAAACTCCATCTCAAAAAAAAAAAAAAAAACGAGGTCAAAACTCTAGCTCTCTCCTGTGTTAGCTTTATCTGTGCTCTCAGTGTTTTGGTTTGCTCTGCTGCTTTCCAGTTCAGTCTTGGGGACTGGAAAGACACTTATTCAAATGTTCTGTTTTGTGGCTTGTTCACTTTTTTAAGAGATGAGAAAATGTGTAACATAACAGGAAAATGTCAACAGCTTTTTGTGGGAAGGTTAAAGAGTTCTTCATCCTAGAGGAGGAAAGGCTTCCTGTGTAGTTTCTCTGCACAAGATTCTTCTGTAGAAGTGGTAGGGACCTGGTGTTTTCCAACTTCTCTGGGAAAACAGACTTAAACTACCTATGAAGAATCCAAGAGGCCAGCGCGGTGGCTCATGCGTATAATCCCAGCACTTCAGAGAATGAGGCAGGAGGATTGCTTGAGGCTATGAGTTCAAGACCAGCCTGGGCAACAAAGCACAACCTCATCTCTACACAAAATAGAAACAAAAAATTAGTCAGGCATGGTGCTGTGCATCTGTAGTCCCAGCTACTCAGGAGGCTGAGGTGGGAAGATCACCTGAGCCCAGAAGATCCAGGCTGCTGTAAACCATGATGGTGCCACTGCACTCCAGCATGCATGCATGTGTATATATGTGTGTGTGTGTGTGTATAAAAGAATCTAAGACAGCTCTCTAGACTTCATCTAATGAATTGGGTTCCCAGGAAGCCTGGGGTTCTGTGTTGAGAGCATTGTACAGACTGTAACAGATCCTCCTTGCTCTAGGACAACTGCTTACATGTAGTCCAGCTGCAACCAGAAGAGACCCCACATGACCTTTTAGGTGTCTCTCTAGCCCAAACTCTGTGATTTCTAGAAAACTGAAGATTTTTAAACTAGGATTGGCATTTGCTTTTCAAAAAGAAACAGGCTAAGAGAGTTTCTCAGATGAAATCCCCATAGCCTCATAAAAGTACTTTTTTTTTTCAGTTTTATTTCCCATCAGAAGCTTGTATGAAAAGCGTTTTCAGTTTCAAAAGCTGTCTGTGTATGAGAAGCTGATCCAGATTCTAGCCCAAAGAGAGTGAAATAGATCACAATTTCTTCCTCTCTTCTTTGACTACAGCTTGTCCTTTTGCCCTTCTCTCCCCTGCTCTATTAGACTTTGCTGCTAAAAACATCTCATGTTCCCACAGCCCTCTTAGCTTCAAGGCCTTCTTGCCTCCCATAAAACCCTACTTTTCACCCTCAAGGCCAGTACCTGCCACTCTGACCTAACCTGTTCTGCTCCTAGCTTCTGTCTTCTCCAGGCGAACACCCTTGCATCCTAAGCCCTCAAACTGCTGTGAAGATTCTTTCTTCCCTTCCCCACCTTCTGTCTCTGGACTCCATCAAAATCTTTCCCCAGGCTGGGAGTGGTGGTGTGCACTTGTAGTCCCAGCTGCACAGGAGGCTGAGGCCAGCCTGTACAACATAGAAAGACCTCATCTCTTTAAACAAACAAAAGAATAAAAAATCCTTAGCCCAGCCATAGTGCAGAAGAGGCCAGTGAAGGTTTTGCCCCTCACCCTGCCTGACACTTCATCTTCTCTAAACACTATCATTACCAGCTGCCTATCATCTGCCTATGTGGAGACATGTGGGCTGATTTCTCCTTTGGGTGAAGTCTGGTCATTCATTCAGCAAATATGTATTGAGCATTTCTGTGCCAAAGAGAGTAAGAAAGCGAAAGGGCAGCCATGGCCGTAACTGACCCATCAGTGGGATGAGAGAGTGATGGTGACTGCTGTGAGGAACATGCGGCTCTGCATGAGCGACATGAGTCTGGGCCTGACCAGGCTGTAGTGGGGTCTTATTGGCGGAGATGGGGAGAGCTTTACTCCAGGGCCAGAGAATGACACAAGCAAAGCTGGGTGAAGGGTCAGCCAGTAGACAGGTGTGTCCAGAGCAGAAGGAAGTAGAACTTTGATGATAAATAGACCCTGTTGAGGACTTTGCAACACAGAACAAAACAAGGAGGGTGTATTTTATCCTGGAGACTTCCCCTATCCCCGTCCTTGGAGCTGTTGCTGGTGTAATGGAGGGAGTCAGTGGGGTCACATGCTGGTTGGGGGAGGGTGAATTTTGTAGGTCCTTGAAAGGGAGTGGGAGCGAGGGAGGGAGAGATCAGATATAGAATATCAAGAGAATTGGAACACCTTGCCCATGTAGTTACTACGGCAAGTCATTTCAGGTAACCTGGGGACACGCGGTCCTTCTACAGCGTTCCCGGAGCCTGTTCGTACAGTGTTGCAGGTAATTTTCCCATTTTCCAGAGGGCCTAGGTGGGATTCAGCCTGAAGGAACCTGGTTCTAAGGGCAGATTGCGGGCAAGAGGGGAGACACGGGGCAGTAGTCAAAAGCAAGGATGGCAGTGGCCGAGGAAGAGCGGCCGACACGAGGCCATTGGACACGATCTTGGGCACGGGTGTCTAGAAGGCTGCCCCGGCCTGCTCCTCCTTCCTTTGGTATGTGTGACTGCCCTGGAGTAGATCATTGGGTAGTTGCTGCTTTGCTACATTCCCACTGGCCAGTGAATTTGTTTTAGTCCTCAGGTGCTTTACATAAGGAGGAAACCATGTAACCTTCACAAGTTTTTTCCCCACTCATTTAGAAAGGCTTGTTTTCCAGCCAAAGGCATGTTGGATAAGCTTAATTTCTCTCACTCAGATCAGCTTAATTTCTCTGTGATGTGCATACAGAGAATTGCTTAATTCTCCTTTTGCAACATGTTTTCCCAACTGCTGAGAGCCCTGTTTTTTTTCCATGGGCCTCCTGACAGAAATACAAACAATTTAAGGCCATGCGGTACCAACTGCTGTTCGTCACCACAGGGACTTTGGATGTCAGTGTGTTTCCCCTTGGGCTGGATTTGTCTGGAGCTGGTGACTGCTTTCTTGTCTTTCCGTGCCTCCCGGGAGTCGGGGATCAAGGCTGTGCTGGGTTGTGCTGAGAGCCACAGCCACTCCTTCAGGTGGGGTCCCCTCCCTGCCCAGCCCAGTCCTACATCCTCGTTGTGTGAGGAAATGAAGTCTGTTCCTTGGATGCGTTCTGACGGGAAACATGTCTTCTGGGGCACCTCTGCTTAGTCTTTCAGTGCAACACAAACAGCCTTTTGATACCTTGTTTTGTAAAAAGTACATTTCCACAATGGGGCTTGACACTTTTCATTAATAAACACATCCGTTCACAGGCAAAGCAAGGGAAGAGCACATCTGGGAACAGTTTGACCAGGGGTTTTGCTTTTCCCTCTGTGAATGCCTGGTGTGCACCATCCATCCAAGGATGACTAGGGGAGAACACTATTCTGTGGCTGCCAAAACCACAACAAATGACAACTTTCCATTCTGTCATCTCTCTCGGCACCACTGTTAGCAAGCAATTCATTTTTCTACCATAAAAGGACAACAGAACTTGTCTATAGCCACGGAGTCTTCTCCTCTGCAGAGAGAGAGAAGGAGACCGGCAGGGAGAGGCGCTCTCAGCAGTAGGCGCAGCTGTGCTCACCCCGTGCCTACCGCCTTTCTTAGTCCAGGCTCCGAGGTGGCAGCAGCCATAAGAAAAAACAGGAGACGAAGGCGATGTGGCGCTTCTGCTGGGCCCTCAGACTGGGGAGTGAGGTCAGGACAGGCTGGCATGTCGTTTTCGTCTCTCTGGCTGCTGGACGTGTGAATGTGTGGTTCAAACCTTGGTACAAGTTGCTGCACTGGGTCTGCGCAGGTGGTTTTGTATATTGTATTTGGTACTCTTGACTTGCAGTTGTAGGTGTTAGATTTATAAGTGGGACCCAGGAGGTCATATAACCCGGACCTGCTTATTGTACAGATGAAGAACCGTGGATAGGTTAAGTGCTAACTTAGTGTAGCTTGAAGTCATCAAACTTTTGTCTCTTGGTTATGTATGAACTTTGGGTTCAGGGATAGCTCCCTAACCCATCTGTGTCCCCAGTGGCCCATTAGTATACATTTTGGCTCAGTTAAAGTTGAGCCACAGAAGCCTTAACCACTAGAAATACAGTTCTCAGTTGGTGGATTTGCATGTCAGTTAACCAGAGTCTTTGGAAAGTATATTGTCTTTTCTATAAAATGTATGGGTCCTTTAGATAATTATAAATAAATGTGCAAAGTCAAAACAGGTAGTTAGTAGGCAAATGCTTAGCTATTTTGACAACACCTCAAACACTTTGAGACAGTGGCTGTAAGATTTCTGCCCCATGCACCCTGGCAGACCAGAAGACCAGCCCAACAAAAGCTATGCAGCTGCAGAGAATGTACTTTCCACAGTCTGAAGGGCATGGCCACCACACAGATCTCTCCTCCAAGGCAAGCAGGTACTCAAATTGAGCCACAAGTGGGTCTCATCCTTTTGCTTGGCTTCCTTGAAGGTTTTCCTATAAACAAGAACTGAGATTTGTTTTGTCATTTAAACTTACCTTAATTCTGACTGACTGATCTCATAGCAGATGCTGGAACTGAACTAAGCACATTGCCAAGGGAATAAAAATTGTGTCCAAGAATCTTGCTGATCTGGAAGTTTTGGAGGAAAGCAAGGATTTTCAAGGTCAAACGTTGTTACCCAGATAGTGCTGGTGGTCAGAATAGATTTTGAGCTCTTTGGCTCAGAACCAAAAATTAACTCAGAAGTCATTCCTGAAAGAGAATATCATTGAGTAGCAGTGGCTGAAGCAAGCTCAGTGTGAATGATTCAAGTACTGCATACCTAGACCTTGTTTTGAAGCTGAAATACTTGTTTGAAAACCATTCCAGCAAATAAAGAAATTGGGTAGGCAGTCCTAAAATGGAAAGTTTACAAAATGCCGTTTTTAGTAAGACCTTTCTGGATTCTTCTTTTCTCAATAGTGTAAAACTGACTATCTCAATCTATTAAAGAGCTAAGTGGTATAATTTCCCTGACACTTTCCAAGACCTTCACTGCCTTTGGAATAAACCGATGATGCCTGGGAGCATTCGTCTCACTGTGCTGCTCTCATGTTCTTTGCTTGTGGAAACCTTGGAAGCCTTTTTTTTGGTCAACAACAGCAAGTGAATTCCATCTTATAGAACAGTTATTAATTTTCGTTAAGTATCATTTTTAAGGTCGATTTCTTAAGCAAATAGCATTTCCTTGTTGGCCTGAGAGTCTCCACCCGCGTCCATCTCTGTCTTTGCATGCCTGGGCAGCTTGGCCATGGGTGACCAGCTTTAGAGACATCAGCCTTCTTGCTTCCTAATTTGGTCACAATATGCTTCAGGCAGTCTTGCCTAACTTTAGAACAACACAAGCACAGGGAGTAGCTTTGATATAGCAAAGGGGAATTTCCTCTTATCAAAAGACCTACAGTTCTCTTCTTACTTCCTCTGAAAAGAGGAATTGACACTTCGGGAGGTTGTAGCTTGCTCTGAAGTTCCCTCTTTAAGCTTGGCTTCTTCATACCGGTTTCTTCCTAGCTAGTTCCTGCTCTTTCCTTCCTCAAATGTCTTGGAGCTGCTCAACATTAAAGGAGTTTAATTTTATTCTTAAGGATATCCAATGCAATACCCACCAGCAGGGAACAGTTTCAGTACATTTTGGTACATCTATACAGTGGAGGTCCATACTGGGGAATCAGCATCCATACTGGGGTTCAGCAGACTTTTTCTGCAAACATCCATACCAGGGGTCGGCAGACTTTTTCTGTAAAAGGCAAGGTTATAAATATTTCAGGCTTTGCAGACCATATGGTATCTGTCCCAGCTACCTAACTCTGCCTTTGTAGCGTGAAAGTAACCACAGACAATATGTAAACAAATGAATGTGGCTGTGTCCCAGTATAATTATATTTACAAAAAAATTGGCAGAGGGCCAGATTGGCCAATGAGCTGTAATTTTTCAGCCCCTAGCATATACCATAGCATTTAAAAGAATGATGTGGAATCCCATTGTGTAAATATGGAGCTGTCTCCAAGATATTAAGTGAAAAAAGCAAGATGTAGAACAATGGGTGCAATATGCCCACAATTGTGTCTTAAATGAGGGAGGAAGAGATGCTTGCTAACACAGACATAAAATCTATTTGGAAGGATAGATAAGAAATGGATAGCAGTGGATCGCTTTTGGGGATGCTCACCAAGGGTCAGGGGAGGAGGAGGAGGATGCGTGTGTCACTTTTTTACAACCATTGTCATTAACTTAGTCATGTCTGAACATGAGCAAAAGAATTTTTGTTTTTATTAAGATAACTTGAAAAATAGAAATGTAATTATTAAAATATGCTTGTATATTTTCAAGCTCCAAGCTATTCTGGTTTGTTGGAAGGCTTATTTTACCACCTAAAAAGGAGTGTCTTGCCTTGTGCTGGAGGTGAGGGATGGAGTTTTGTGGTGTGTGGAAGGAGCTGGAACTCAGCAGCTCTGCGTTTCTCCTCACTTGCCTTCTGCACGGGCCCTGCTTGCAGCACAAGCTCAGGCACTGCCGGACAGGATGCAGCCAGTGAGAAACCTTGAACCAGAAGTCAGAGCCCCACGGGAATTAGTATGGCTTTTAGTAGTTAGAATTCAAGACTGCTTCCAACTGCTGCCTTTTCCCACAGAGTATGTCTGACTAATAAGGATGGGTTCTGATTCACCCAGCGTTGCTATGACCACTTTTTTAAAATGTCTAGTTTGGGTTGCGAAATCAGCAAATAAAGTTGTTACTTTCCTAGTATGTAAAACAGTTAGCTTTTGGTATGTGAGGAACAAGTAAAAGGCTTAGTGGCAAATCCTTGTCTGCTTAGAAGGCAATGTAGATATAAACAACTAAAGAATTCACATTTGGCTGCCAGCCTCAATTCATAGTTCCCTCTTCCATCTCCCAAGCAAATATTTTTCAAATAGCCATACTAAGCCTTTTCCAGGCATAATTTGCAGGCTTATTTGCTGTCATTCAATTTTTTAGCAAAGCTCAGGGTAGGAATGTCGGAAATTATACCTTTTGAAATCCCTCCTTGAAAACGTGGAGATTTGTAGGGATGCAGAGGCAATTGTAACAATATATAAAGTATTCTATCTCTTCCACTAGAGGAGGAGGGCCTGACTGTGGGCCCCAGGGTCTCTCCTTCATTACTTGTCTTGACTTTCACTGTAAAAGCATTAAGTGGGAAGGTAGCAATTCTGCTGAGCAAGCAGGCATTGCCTTCTGTAAGAGAAGTTATTTTAAACATCGAAAATATGTTTGAAGGATATTGGTGTAGTTTCCTCTGACCTCAATTTCATACACTAGTAACTCTCCAGTATCTAGTGTTAGTACTGATGGACTCCCTGCTGGGTGGCCAGAACCACGTGTCCATGCCAGATAGAAGATTGTACTTCACTTGATTGAGGACACTAAGAAGTTGTGTTTTGCCATACATGTTACCCCTAAAGAGAAGCTGGGCATTTTAAAGATTAGACTTAAAACTAACACACATACTCTGTTTCTCTCACACACACATTCCGCCCTCCCCACCTCTTCTACAGACACCAGCACTGTCTTCCCCGCCCCCACCATAGCTCTCTCCATTACTGCTTTTAACCTTGAAACCTCTCTTGTACACTTATGCATTCATCTGCTCCTGCTCTTGTATTATTAATGGGCCTGGAGCAATCCAGCCAGAACAGGAACACTGACATTACTAATTACTGCTTATAACTAAGAAGTAAGGAGCAGGGAGTAAAGTGGGTCACAAGACAGTGTCCTAGCAGTCAAATGCTGCTGTCGGCCAGAGTGGCGAGGTGTCAGGTGGCTTGTCTCCCCTTCACCACGGGTAGACCTGGCAGAGCACCCTGTTGGCATGAGCAGAAGTGTTCTTCACGTTGATCACCCCAGGCTCACCATCTACACACAAGGTTAGAGAAATGGGTATGCTTCTGTCGGAACTTAAAACATGGCAGAGCAACCCCGTAAGAACAGAGTTCTTTGCACGGCCGTGTGAGCTGGGAAGAGACAACAAGCAAGTGGCAGAAAAGGTGCTGCAGGGGGTGTGTGAAGGTGGCGCTTCAGCCTCTCCCGGCTGTGTGTTAGATAAGCCCCGAACCACGGAGTCCGAGTTGACTCATCTGTAAGTTTTCAGCCCCCAAATCACATTCCATGACGAATGTGTACATTTTGCACATGTGCATGTTATTAAGTGTCAGGCTGGTGTGGCAGAACTGTCCTGGCAGAATATGCATGTTTACATCCCTGCAGGCTGTCAGGGGGCATGAGCGCTAGTGTGGGCTGTATTGCAGGAGCATTGACAGAGAAGGGTGAGATCTTCACTCTGCCCCTCACTAGCCCTGGGCATTTCCCCTCCTTTTGTGGACTTCTGTTTGCTCTTCTGTAGAACAGGATATACAATGCCAGTCCTGCTTACTATGTAGGATTATGTGATGCTTGCAGATGTACAGGGAAAGCACTGCTGATGGGAGCTGCTGAAGTTTCTAGGGGAGGTGAAGGCGGAGCCTCCTCCCCCGTCTAAGTGGTACATGGTGCAGAGAGAGGAGAATTTCATTCTGCTGCAGCGGCTGATACATTCCAGGTCTTTAATACTACCTGGGAATAATAAAGCAGTCAATCACCAAAATTGACCTAGCTTCCAAGAATTGCTAACATGGCTTATAGAGGAACAGGAAATAAAAAAGATCTTTAAAATCTTTTTGAGATGGAGTTTCGCTCTTGTTGCCCAGGCTGGAGTACAATGGCGTGATCTCGGCTCACTACAACCTCTGCCTCTGAGGTGCAAGCGATTCTCCTGCCTCAGCCTCCCGAGTAGCTGGGATTACAGGTGCACACCACCATGCCCGGCCAATTTTTTGTGTTTCTAGTAGAGACAGGGTTTCACCATGGCCAGACTGGTCTTGAACTCCTGACCTCAGGTGATCTGCCCACCTCGGCCTCCCAGAGTGCTGGGATTACAGGCATGAGCCACCCACTGCACCTGGCCATAAAATCTTTAAAGATGTAAGTAAAATATAATACAGGTGAACTCAGCAAACAATGGGGATTACCTCTTCACTCTTTTCTTTTCTTTCTCTTTTTTTTTTTTTGAGACAGAGGCACCCAGGCTGGAATGCAGTGGCGCAATCTCAGCTCACTGCAACCCCCGCTTCCCGGATTCAAGTGATTCTCCTGCCTTAGCCTCCCGAGTAGCTGGGATTACACCTAGCTAATTTTTTTTTCATTTTTGGTAGAGACGGGATTTTGCCGTGCGGGCGGGGCTTGTCTTGAACACCTAACCTCAGGTGATAAACCCAGCTCAGCACCCCCAAAGTGCTAGGATTACAAGTGTGAGCCACCACACCTGGCCCTTGTACTATTTCCTAAACTCTGCGTATCTAAATTATTTTACTCAAGTCTGTCATGAATTTACAGCCCTAAAACTACATTTATTATGCTTTAAAAACTTGTAGGAAGTCCAAGAGAAAAGGAAAACTGCTTGACTACGAGCCTAGGGTTTTTTTGTTTGTTTTTTTAAGAAAATGGCCTCCAGAAAGTGGGAAATTATTGATCACTTGACAGCAGAAGGGATGTGGGTTTCTAGGTGCCCTGCGTCCTCGGCTTAGGATGTTTTGCCTTTCACTTTTCTTTTTTTTTTAATACTATAAATATGATCGTTGTTGAGAAAGTCTTGGAGTGAGTCATGGTTATAAAAACTGAGCGTAACTTCTGTCACTTTTCCCATACCTCACAAACCAGCCGAAATGCTGCCATATCAGCTTCTGGAGCCAGGCCTGCCCTCTGCCCCCCTCAAGCATCCACCTGCCCAGACCCTTAGCGCTGCACTCCAGGACCCCCTTCCGCCTCCCTCCTGTGCTTTTGGCTCTCCACATTGGCTCACGAGGCACTGATGGTGGTGCCATATAATAGGGTATGATTTTGTTTCACAGAATCGGCAGCCTGTTCTTTTATGAGACACGAAGCCACAGCAGAACCAAGTAAGATGCCAGGCTTCTCAGATTCGCTTGAGGAAAAAGGAATATTTCCTTTACTTAGTTTTGTGAACATTTTTCCCACTTCTCTCATTCAGTCAACATTGAGTTCAGACTTAAATTTTGTATTCAAGAACACAGTGCTCTGCACAGTAATGTTAGTGGCTGTTATCATCATTTGGGAGTTCGTATCATACTTATTAAGAGCAACTGTTTCAGTAATAAGAAAGCTAAATAAACTGAGAATTGCCCAATCCTACGTCACCCACAGTTTTACAAATATCCCAGTCCAAAAAAGATAAAAATAAAACAAGCCTGATAATAAGTATGGATAAGGAAGTCTCCAGGAGATACACTGTCAGATGAGTAAAGCAAAGTAAGGTGTGCAGAGTGAGCCTTCTGCTCACTTTGTTTACATGTGAAGGATAAAGCTGGTAAATACATGCAGCTCTAACTTTTTTCTTCAAAACTTAACATGAAAAACTGCTGCGGGAAGGCCTGACAAGAGGGGAGTTTTTGCTTTTTGTTTATAAAAACTGTATTTCTTAGCACATGTGTTCTTCTTTTCACTAGTGTCAACAGAGATACGAACATTTAAATTTTTTTTAAAAAGCTTTAGGATAGAAAAGAGGTGTAGCTGGGCACATTCCCCTGACATGCGGTTTGTCTGAAATGGAGCAGCTCCTTGTTTATGATTTTCAGATATGTGAGTCTGTTGTGTTGTGTACAGTTTTTACCTTGGCTCGATTTACTGTCTAGTTATATTTTAACAGCTTTCTACTCTGCTTTTTCTCTCAATATAACAGTAATTGAAAGAAGACTAATCATTTTGGAAATACTTTCAGTATTACACAGTTCTGTGCTTTTTAACAGCAAAGTGAAAGCCTGGTGTCCCCATCAGCCAACTGTGGGAATCCAGGACGTAGAGCAGGAATGTGCACTGTTTATTTACTGCTCTCATTACCTCTTTGGTTCCATTTGCAGTCACTAGTTCCTTCCATCAAGCAAAGTGAAAATTGTCAGAACAGTTGTTTTTCCCTGCTGGAAAACAGAAAAAAGAGTATAACAAGACGTTAACTGTGGCATGACAGTCCGAGATTCTGGACACAACCTACATAATCTAGGCACATCCTTCAGTCTCTTTGTGACTTGGTTTCCTTATCTGTAAAATGGTGAGATCATGATCTCTACCTCACCCACTGGGTTGTCTGAAGATTGAAGGAGGGGATGTTTGCAAAACTCTTAGCACCTTTAAACTTTAGGTCCTTGGAAATGCTAGTGGATTCGTTTATCTTCTCCTTCCTTGGATGCTTGGAAATAAAACGCTGGCATTTTTGTCATTCTTGATTTCCTGGTCATTTGGGGCACTTAATTTCTCTGTGTTGGTTTCCTCTTCTTTAATGAGATCTGTTAATCTCAGGATTTCACAAGGGGCAGAGGGGCTTGTCACAGCCTTTTAGACCTAGAAGAAATTTAAGATGTCATTTAGGTACACAAGTGCCAATATGAGAGTCTTTCTACAGTATCTTTGTCCAAAAGTGGATGTGAGTGGACTCTTTGATTTCTAAAAATCTCACATCATGTCCCCCTTTCTTTTCTTTCTTTTTTTTTTTTTTTTTGAGATGGAGTTTCACTCTTGTTGCCCAGGATGGAGCACAGTGACACGGTCTCAGCTCACTGTAACCTCTGCCTCCCAGGTTCAAGTGATTCTCCTGCCTCAGCCTCCCAAGTAGCTGAGATTACAGACGCCCACCCCATGCCCAGTTTATTTTCATATTTTTAGTAGAGACAGGGCTTCACCATGTTGGCCAGGCTGGCCTCAAACTCCTGACCTCAGGTGATCAGCCCACCTCAACCTCCCAGAGTGCTGGGATTATAGGCATGAGTCACGGTACCCAGTGTTCCCTTAATTTCTAGATTTTGATTTTGAACCTGGTGTTTCTACAGTATTCACTTGACTGTGGTGATGAATCTAATTAGAATAATCAGGGCTCTGCTTTTATCTTTTAAGATAGGGGTCCCCAATCCCCATCCCCGGGCCACACAGGAGGTGAGCACTGGGCAGGTGAGTGAGCATTACCACCTGAGCTCTGCCTCCTGTCAGATCAGCAGCAGCATTAGATTCTCAGGAGCGTGGACCCTGTTGTGAACTGCTCATGCAAGGGATCTGAGTTGCACACTCCTTATGAGAGAGTAATGCCTGAAGCCATCCCTCCACGCCCTGTCGATGGAAAAATGGTCTTCCACAAAACTGGTTCCTGGTACCAAAATTTTGTGGACCGCTGTTTTAAGATCTTTTTTAGGTAGTATTTCATTGCCACAAATAGAACTACCTTTGAAAACTTCTTTGACAAATCTTCCAAACCCAGCTCACATATATTTAAAGAAATAGTTGACAAGTGCAATTCTAAGTGAGCTCACAATTTAGAACATCAATTTAGGAATACTGGTGTGCATTGTACAGATTTGGCTTTCCTGCCTCAGTTTTCCTAAAGGCACTGATGGTTAAGCAGCACTTAACCAGAGAACAGATAACATTGAGACTCTAAGCCACTGCTGTGTGACTGTCTGCACATCATTTACTCTGACTTTCCTCATCAGAGAAATGGAGATCCTGTTTTCTGTCCCAGCCCCCTTCAGGGTGGTTGTGAGAAGCAAATGAGGCTGCAGTAGGTAAGGGCTCTTTGACAGAGGTGTCAGAAGCCCCCACAGAGACCACATGGCAGCAGTGGTGTTCTTGAGAGTTTGCAGAAGCATGCTCCATTTTATTTTATTTTATTTTATTCTACTTTATTTTATTTTATTTTATTTTATTTTATTAACAGAATCACACTCTGTCAACCCAGGCTGAAGCACAGCAGCGCAATCTCGGCTCACTGCAACCTCTGCCTTCTGGGTTCAAGCGATTCTCCTGCCTCCAGCCTCCCAAGTAGCTGGGATTACAGTCGTGCATCACTATGCCTGGCTAATTTTTGCGTTTTTAGTAGAGACAGGGTTTCACCATGTTGGCCATGCTGGTCTCAAACTCCTCACCTCAGGTAATCAGCCCACCTCAACCTGCCGAAGTGCTGGGATTACAGGCATGAGCCGCCGCGCCCAGCCCACACTCCATTTTAGAAAGGAGGGTTGGGGAACTTCCATGCGGCACACACAGCATATAGGGATGACCCACTCCTTAATGGTAGATTACCAAAGAGAGGCTATCCCTGGAAGATTGACGTGAAGCTGCACTCAGTAAAAAGGAAAGAAGTAGAAGGGAGGGTCCAGTGCAGCAGAAACCAAGGATTTTCCCAAGGTGCGTATGAGGGCTGCTGTTTCTCAGAACCCAGAGGAGCAAAGATCAGAAAGAGTTAAAAACAGAGGAGATTAAGCTGGGCATGTTGGCTCATGCTTATAATCCCAGCACTTTGGGAGGCCAAGGCGGGTGGATCATGGGGTCAAGTGATTGAGACCATCCTGGTCAACGTGGTGAAACCCCGTCTCTACTAAAAATACAAAAAATTAGCTGGGCTTGGTGGCGGGCGCCTGTAATCTCAGCTACTCAGGAGGCTAAGGCAGGAGAATCACTTGAACCCGGGAGGCGGAGGTTGCAGTGAGCCGAGATTGCACCACTGTACTCCAGCCTGGTGACAGGGCGAGACTCCGTCTTAAAAAAAAAAAGAGGAGATTATCATTGGTTAAATTATGTGAAGCCTTAATTCGTGAAGATGTTTATCCAGACATATTTTTCAAAGCTCAGTATGGACTGAGATTGTATCTACATTCTTCCTGCCATGTTTTTACAGTGTGCGCTTCATGGAATTTTTTACATAGTTTTCTACAAGGTCAGTACATTATAGTGCTCCAAATATAAAGAATTCAGATTTTGAAAATGTTTTGCTTTTGTCCAGCCTTCTTAACATACATATTTAATTACAAGGCATGAGGATTAATGGAGCTTTGGATATTTAAAGCTCTTTTCCCAAGATGAATTTGATTTAATTATTCCTGAGATGGGCATCTGCAGTGCTGGTGACTTGCCATGTGGCTGGAAGTTTGAGAGCAGAGGAGGTGAGACCGGGACTGCTGTCAGGTTGGCTTCTGGCGTTTTACTTCCTTTTCCACTATGCCCCTCCCCTCTCACTTTTAGCTCACCACTTTGTCTTTTCAGTTTGCTGAGGAAAGAGGAAAAAGTAATAGAATTTGCCTTGATGTAGTTCACTGTGTAGCTCGCTGTTTTCGAAGTCGTCATGTTTAAATGTGTATCCCTTAGCGTCTAAGAAAGTAAGATAACAGAACCGTTTCTATAGCCCTGCTCTCCCAAAGATGCAACAAGCCTCTCTTACACCTTGGCTTCCATCCAGGGCTTGTGTGGGGAGGAGGAAAGAACACAGGCCAACAGAGCATGGATCCAGAAGGAGGCCTCCTGACGTTAATTGTGAAGATGGAGGAGATCAAGAGGCTCTGGAGCAAAGAGGAGGAGATGGTTTTGTTCAAGTTCACTATGTTTTTTTCCATCTCCAGCTACCACAGCCAGGGGAGCTACCTCCATGCCCACCCATCCATGGTGGACATTATCCATGTGCAGCCCAATCCCCCCAGCCCCCCATGCAGGAGCTCCCAAGCACCCTTTCCTTCTTGGGGAAAATTTTACTGACCTCTCTTTTCATCACCTTAAAAACATGAGGCATGTCATTTGGTTTATTAGAGGAAAGAACTCGATAAAAGTGAAGTTTTATTTTTCCTAACTATATATGAGGTACCTTGAAGAAGACATTGCTTTAATACCCACTGGAATTGCTGTTCGGGTGTTGTTCAGGTATCAGTCAAGTTCCTTTTTCTCACCAGCAAGGGACAGCCACCATAGCCTGAGTGGAACTGGGAAAGCTATGTGGCTACATGGGATGGGCTTTGCTGCCCCTGACATCAGCCAAACTTGACTTCCAGCAACCCCAGGGAACATCGAACTGCATGGGCCAGGTCCAGGAGAAGCCAGCAACTGGTGCTTCCTGGAATAGGCCAGGGCTGACAAACTCCAAGAGGAACTTAAAGATCAACATTTGTTTTAATGCAGAGGCTCAGCTTGGAAGGCTCAGCTTGTGGCCCAGGCACAGTGGCTCACGCCTGTAATCCCAGCACTTTGGGAGGCTGAGGCGGGTAGATCACGAGGTCAGTAGATCGAGACCATCCTGGCTAACACGGTGAAACCCCGTCTCTACTACAATACAAAAAAATTAGCCGGGTGCGGTGGCGGGCGCCTGTAGTCTCAACTACTCAGGAGGCTGAGGCGGGAGAATGGCGTGAACCCGGGAGGCAGAGTTTGCAGTGAGCCGAGATCGTGCCACTGCACTCCAACCTGGGCGACAGAGCGAGACTCTGTCTCAAAAAAAAAAAAAAAATTACCCAGGGTGGTGGCGGGTGCCTCTAGTCCCAGTTACTCGGGAGGCTGAGGTGGGAGAATGGCGTGAACCGTCTCAAAAAAAAAAAAAAAAAAAAGGCCCAGCTTGTGGAAGCACAGGTCCCACCGTCCCACCATCACAGACCAGCACCTGATACTGGCAGACCAGATCACCTTGCTGCCGCCTTGGTCTTCACACATCCTGCCCCAAGACCCCTACTGTATCTTTTCCTTAACTCAGCAGTAGCCAGCCTTCTCACCAGATACAAGTGATGCCCATCCCTGTTCTCTCTGCAGGCTGAAGAATTCATGTCTTGTTTTATCTCTTTTCTGTAATGATGGCCATAGCAACTAGGCTGTAAATTCTGCTCGACTTATCTTGCACTTTTAACAGGTTTTATCCATAGACACTGATGATAATTGTATGGCTCATTGATTATCTACTGCTATGCTGAGCACTTTAAAAACAATTCCTAATCCTCACGGTAACCCTGAGAGGGAAGGGTTGGCATTGCCCTCATTCTCCTCAGTGGGACACTGAGGCTCCAGGTTAAGTGTGCACTCAAAGGGGTAGAGCCAGGATCACAGCTGGTGCCTCTCTCCCATCACGAGACTTACAGAACATCTTATCTGTTGAGAGAGTTCTGATGAGGTGGTTAAGTCATGATGCTATGTGCCTGTGGCCTTGGTCTCTCCACATGGAGGATAGGGGTGATACGGGACCCACTTCAGAATGTGGTGAGCAGTCTGACAGCACCACTTAGATATAGACACCTCTGGGCACTGTTGCAGGAAAATAACAGCTATCCAGTGTTGAGCTCTTAAATTTTCTTATTTAATCTTTACATTAGCCAGGTATGGTAGCGTGCACCTATAGTTCCAACTACTTGGGAGGCTAAGACTGCAGGATTGCCCGAGCCCCCGAATTGGAAGCTGCAGTAAGCCTCCAACTTGTGGATTATACCACTGCACTCCAGCCTGGGTGACAGAGACCGTCTCTTTAAAAATAAAACAAAATCCAGCAAGGTCTTTTGTTTTCCCTGTTTTTTTAGCGAGTAAACAAAGAGGCCAGGAGCTGCTAAGGGCTGCACAGATTCTGCTGGTCCCGTCTTCATTCCTTCTACCATGTGATGCTGCATTTCTAGCTTGTGGTCTGGTGTCTGGTTTTTTGTTTGTTTTGTTTTTTGGGTTTTTTTAACCACATAATTATAATCATTCCCTACATACAATGTTGTGCCCTGCGTTCGTTTGTTTGTTTTTTAACTTAGCATGACAAAGCACTTTCTGCATTCTTAAGGAGTTTGTAACCCTGTCATGAATGGCTGTCGTTCCATTACACAGATGTGTGTTGGTTTACCCGTGAGTTGGAAATGTAGAGTGTTTTCTGGTTTTGCTGCTACAGTTAATGCAATGCAAAGCTTTATATGTAAAGCCTTTTCTTTTTTAGAATTATTCCTTAGAATAGATCCCTAGAGTAGGACTCTTGATTCCAAGAGAATCCATTTGCTTAAGACTCTTGGAGCACAGTTTCAAATTTCTTCCCAAAAGTGTTGCACATGATTATTCTAACTCTAGTACATGCTACTTATTTAAAAGTAAAAATGTTAGTGGCTCTTGCTGGTGTCTCAGCAATTTGGGAGGCTGAGGTGGGTGGATCATTTGAGATCGGGAGTTCAAGATTAGCCTGGCCAAAATGTTGAAACCCTGTCTCTACTAAAAATATAAAAATAGCCGGGCATGGTGGTGGGTACCTGTAGTCCCAGCTACTCAGGAGGCGGAGGTTGCAGTAAGCCAAGATGGCGCCACTGCACTCCAGCCTGGGCAACAGAGCGAGACTCTGTCTCAAAAAAAAAAAGTAAAACTGTTATCTCTCCTTTAGGCCAGAGATTGGCTGCTCCAAGCTAAGTAGTGACATATGCTCCATGGCTGCCCTTTTAGAGGGACGGGTGTGAGGGTAACCTGGTCAAGTAGCCTGCGAGGTGATTTCAAAGGATTTTAAAACAAAATAGGGATTTTTGGAATCTAGATTTGAGCAAAAGTCAGTGTCAGCCAGCACATAGGTACAGAATCTGCCAGCTTTGCAATTTAGAAAAGGGGAAAGAAAGCCAACAGTTTTTCCTAGCAGTGTGGGCCTGCGTGGTCTCAGGCGCCTGTGTCTGCTGGGTGGACAGGTCTGCAAGCATTTCTCCATCATCCCCACCCTGAGAGGAGGCAGAAGCCGGCCACAGAAGTGGCACACACACAGCCAGAGTGCCAGTGGGCTGTGACGCTATTGTCCACTAAGGTTGCTGTGGCACGGGGAGTTTGATCATCTTTGTAGCATTCTTTAGAAGACCCCTAGGGGTGTCCACCCTTAGGGGCTACGCAGATCCCATCTTCACTTAATGGGACTCGTCATTGACACTTCCTAAGCAAGAACAATGTTGAAAGGTTGTCAGTGTGGTCAGTGGGTAGGGTTAATAATCAAGGAGGGAAGAAGATACCGTCCTTGGTGCTACAGGTCCTGCCTAGCCCTTGAGGTTTGAGAACACCCCTTGGAATAAACTAGAGAGGGAGGCATGCTGGGTCAGTGCTACAGATTTCCTCCCAGAAGCTTAGAAGCTGCTGGGGACATGGTAATCCACAGTTGTTTCTGTGTAGCTATGAAATGTGACGTGTTTGGGGCCAAAGATAACTTTTCTCTTTCAGAATAAAGTTTGCATTTTTCCCTAAAACAGGTAAATGATGGGAGATGAAACTAGATGATAATTCAGATTCTGGCCCTAGATAATTGCTTGGATTTCCTGAGGTAGGTTGGTTCCTACATTAGGCATAGCATGAGAAACATTTAGGTGCTGCTAAAGGCCCAGGTGGCTCTTCAGCATCTCTGTAGAACCACAAACACTTCAGGACTTGTCCAAATTATAAGCAAGAGGCTAGGCATTCAAAGAGCCGGGGACAAGCCGTTCAGGTGAGAACACAGGAGCTGAGACCCCAGTGCGGGAAGGGTCTGGGGTATCTGCGGGATATGGCTGGAGGCAACAGCATGAGAGGGAGTGAGGGATGGGATGGACTGAAGTCCAAGCTCCCCGCCATGGTCCAGCCAGAGGGAACCTAGGCTGGGTTCTGGACCCAGATAAGAGTGGGTTAGGTGTGAGGTGCGTTTTGGAGGCGGAACAGAAAGGACCAGCTAGGGGATCGAATGAGGATAAAGAGAAAAGAGGAATTAGGTTTTGTTGCATGAGCAGCCAGTGGGTGGCTGTGTCCTTCAGGGATACAGGGAAGCCCAGGGGCCAGAAGTGGTGCTTCGGACATCTTTTGTCTGGGGCGCCTCTTAGACATCCAAGTAGAAGTGTTGAGTGCTGGGCGCAGTAGCTCATGCCTGTAATCCCAGCACTTTGGGAGGCCGAGTCGGGCAGATCACAAGGCCAGGAGATCAAGACCATCCTGGCCAACATGGTGAAACCCCATCTCTACTAATATACAAAAAAAATTAGCCAGGCATAGTGGTGCACGCCTGTAGTCCCAGCTATTCAGGAGGCTGAGGCAGGGGAATCGCTTGAACTCGGGAGGTGGAGATTGCAGTGAGCTGAGATTGTGCCACTGCTCTCCAGCCTGGCGACAGGGCGAGACTCCGTCTCAACGGAAAAAAAAAAAAGAAGTGTTGAGTAACCAGTGAGCTGACAAGCCCACCACGTGGAGGACTTGGGTAGGATACATGGGCTTGGGGGAGTGGACCGCATTCTGTGATGACAGAGCTGGCTGGCAGCGGGGGCGAGGGACAAAGGAACTGCCTCCCTGTTGGACCTTGAAGGCTGCATTAGAGCATGAAGAATCTTCTGGAAGAGGACACAGAGTGTTAAAGTAGAGGGGAGTGTGTGTTTCCAGGGCGAGTGAGGAGGCTGGAAGCTTCAGGGCCAGGTCGTGGAGGGCACATCCCTTGTGTGAACAATGTGAACTTCTTCCTGATTGCAGCAGGAAGTCTGTCCATGGTCTTTAAACAGGGTAGTGAAATGATCAGATTTAGCCTCTCACATGATTATTCTGGTAGCAGAGGACTGACGGTGTAAGGATCCCAGCAAGAGACACTCAGGACCCTTAGGGACTCTACATACAGGGTCCCTATTGTGCCGACTGTGGAGCCGCCTGGCTCACCTGCCCAGGGATTCTGGCCACTTAGCGGAAAGGCTGGTGGGGGACCCGGCAGAGCATGATGGTCTGGCCTGCTGGATTCTGTCCTGCTGAGGGTCTGAAGATGCTTATTCTTACAGGGCCAGTTGTTAGAAATGTAAGCACTCACACAGATACGCTTTTCTCTCAATGGTGCCTGCCTTTCTTTTTTTGTTTAATTGCTCCCTGCAGTAGCACATTTCATGGTAGATTCCATGACAGGGCTATTCTCACTCTTGATTTCAGTGGTTTTGATGTTGTGTCTGTTGCCGTAGCACCTGGAGCTAAGCCTTATCAAATAATTGCACATTTGGTGATCACTTAGGCTTCTAGAAATGTGAGATAGGGAGGACCCTCAAGGGGCTCTGGTCAGAACTCCTGCTGCTGAGGGGCTTCACTGCATTCCCCTGGACTCACCAACAGCCTCGTTACACTTGATATGTCTGTGTGTGTGCACCAGTGCATTCAGCGCCTCCGTCCTCACTACCCAGCGCCTTGTGAGGCTGACCAGGCCACAGCTTGCCCTGTTCTGCACCATTCTAGGGCTGAAGGATTTCCCCAAAATATGTCACTAGACGGTGACAAACAGGCCTTTAGTCTATTGCCTTTGGTGGGAGCCGGCTGGAGCAGCATAGCCATGTTCAGATGCCTGTCCCACCACTTGTTAGCTGTGTGCCCCCCCGCCTTCTCCTCCCCGAGGGTGACAGGATCCTCCTGAAAAGTTGTTAGGAGGATTAAATGATTTGATAAATAAAATGTTTCATCCATAAACACTCAATATATGGTAGCTGTTGTTGTTATTCATCCCACTATATCTAATTTCTCTACTCTTAAATTTTACAACTTTACTCAGTAGCCTATAAAATATTCTACATTTGTGTCTCCCGTAAATTTCCTCGTTGCTCTGCTGAGGCCATTTCTAGTGCCTGTGTGGTCAGTGTTATTGGAGGGCAACTGATAAACCGGCCATGCTCCCCACTTCCTCTCTAGGAGCTTGGCCTCCTCGGCTGTCTGCAGACCTTTGCCCCTTACATTATATCCAGTCCAGCTCTCACGTCTTCCCTGGTGAGCTGGTGTCCAGAAATCTGCTCTGTCACCTTCTGTGTGAGGAGCATCCTCTCCAGCTTGTCTCACTGCCTTAGCTCCCACGGTGCAGAGTTTCCTGGAAGCATGCTTGGAGGGTAGCAGGCCCAGGAGGCACAGTTGTGACTGGAGCCATGGCAGAGCAGCAGCTGATACTGGTCAGTACGAGCGCCAGCCTCCTTATAAGTACTCCTTTTATAGATAGGGAAGCTGAAGCTGGGAGAGGTGAGATCACTCACCCAAGGTCACTTTAGTAAGTAGCCATGATGGACTGCTCAGATGGGCCCAGAGCCAGTCTCCTGACCACTAGGTCATGTGGGGACACCAGGTGGCATGAATCTCTGAATCTCATTTTTCTCTGTGCTTGGGGAGGTGGTAACGTAGGTCAGTCCTTGGTGATGGTTAGTTGCCTGCCCAGGGCCTGTCATCTTTAACGTTCTTCTGATCCTGTTTATGAAATGCAGGTAATATATTGACATTGCAGAAGCTCAGAGAACATAATTGAAAGTCTTATAGATGGCAGTAAAATGGGAAGATTTTTCAGGCTGGTTTTCTTATTGGTCTGGTGAGGACCTAAAAGTTACAGCAGGCGGTCAGCAGAGGGCCCCAGAGCCTCAGAAGTAAACCTAGATTTGGGCGCATGCCTGAGTATTGGCAAATTTCTGTAGGCGGGCCCTTTGGCTCCACAGTGGGGCGTCAGGCATTGGAGTGCACGTCTCTGAGCTGGGAGGAAACCCCAGTACCACCAAGACGAAGAGAGGTGTGTAGGAGAAGGTAGAGTACCAAGAACAGTCCCAAAATCTGGTCACCCCCTGGTAAGATCACTGGTCCTGCTCCAGTTAAGAGTATGGGTGTGTGATAACAGGGCTGGGGCTTTGTATGTAAACCAGGAACCCAGAAGAGAGCAAAGAGCTGTTTTTCTAGCTCCGTTACTTTGAGGTATCCCCCTTCCCCTGATTTCTACTGGATTCTGATTTAGTTACTCTAATGGCCTCTGCATAGACAACCCTTCCCCTTGGGCAGACTCTGATTCCTGGGATTTCCTGAGCAACACTCCCAGGACTCTGCACAGGAAGTGGAGAATGAGGTCAGGCCAGGACTGGAAGGGGATTCACCTGCTCTCATAGCAATTAAATGGCAATTCCAGACCTGTTCTTAGTCACTTCTTTCCAATCTGAGGATGCTAACATAAATGTGAAAGACAGACAAATGGTTAAGCACAAAGTGCTTAGGATGGTCCCTTTGTAAGGGTTTGCTATTATTAATAATCTACCAAAAGCCATATATGTGGCCTTTCAATACGGCCTGGATCTTTTATTTCATTCTTTTTTTCTTCTAGATTTCCTTTTTTTTTGCCCCCTTTATAGAGGAAAGCCTGAGAAAATGTCAAGAAAACCAAAATAATATGGTTCTGTGATTAGCAGTCCAGTTTTACGATGGAGATAATTCACCTAGTGCCCACCTTTAGTGAATGCAGGTGGCATTGCCCAGACCACCCATACAGTAGAGCACATAAGGTCCAGAAGCAAAGACAGCAGCAGATGGCAACTCCTTGGCTGCTGTCACAGAAACACGTGCTGAGCAGTCTCTAAGTCACGTGTGTTTGCTCTAAAATTAACACCTGGACAATGTAGAATTAATGCCATTAGAAAATGAAATCACTTCTGTTTTCCACACTATGTAAACCATACATCAGAGTGCCCTAAAAACGTGGTCTGTAGTGGTATTTTTCTTAGGTCAGGCCACTAGTTAGGTCTCTTACGAGGTTCATTTCATGTGGTGGTGGGTTTTGGTTTGGTTTTTAAGGAGCAATAACCCTTACCTATGGGAAATAATGGGCCTTGGATGAGGTTATGTCCAGTGTTCACTGGTCCCATTTTGAAGTGCCCCAGCTGGATGCACACCTGTGACCCAGGGCCAGCCTTGAATCTAGCCTGGAACAATGACCAGAGAGGAAGTGCTTGGAACCTGAGGCCAGTGGCTTTTCTGTGTTGAGGCTCAGGTTGCACTGTGTGTTTGTGAGTCTTCTTTCTCTCCCAGTTGTTAGGCCTGAAATGCCATTATTCCTTAAGAATAGGGACATAGGGGGCCAGCCTTTTCAGCTGGAAACCATTCCTCCCAGTTGTGTGTGTATTCCCCTCTGGTGCCCTCTTTAATGTCCAGGTGTCTTTGTGTGTGCCAGGAGCCCCATGAGAGCTGTGGTGGTCACACAGCCAGGCAGACAGGATGGACAGGGGACTGTGAGGAAGCAGAAGCCAGTGGGTTGGCCTGAGCACTCAATGCAGGTGCAACACAAGGGGGTTCCCCAGCGGCTGTTCTCACAAATGGGGCTTGACTTGGTTCAGAATCATACTTTTTATACCTGCCGTCAGCACTTTTAAGGTCAGCTTTGTTTTGTGTTAAAAGTTTGCATAAAATTATAAGGTGTATAGCTGGGGAAAAATAAATTTCTTTGGCATGGAAAGAACTTGAGGCTGGGAACGGTGGTTCACACCTGTAATCTCAACACTTTGGGAGGCCAAGGCGGTCCAATCACTTGAGGCCAGGAGTTCAAGATCAGCCTGACCAACATGGCAAAACCCTATCTCTCCTACAGATACAAAAAAATTAGCTGGGCATGGTGGCACACGTGGCCTGTAGTTCCAGCTACTTGGAAGGCTGAGACATGAGAATCGCTTGAACCCAGGAGACAAAGGTTACAGTGAGCCGAAATCGCATTGCACTCTAGCCTGGGCAACAGAGCTAGACTCTGTCTCAAAAAAAAAAAAAAGAAGGTGGCTGGGGGTGGTGGCTCACGCCTGTAATCCCAGCACTTTGGGAGGCCGCGGCGGGTGGATCTCGAGGTCAGGAGATCGAGACCATTCTGGCTAACATGGTGAAACCCCATCTCTACTAAAAATACAAAAAATAAGCCGGGCGTGGTGGTGGGCGCCTGTAGCCCTAGCTACTCAGGAGGCTGAGAGGCAGGAGAATGGCGTGAACCTGGAAGACGGAGCTTGCAGTGAGCCGAGATCGTGCCACTGCACTCCAGCCTGGGCAACAGACTCCATCTCAAAAAGAAAAGAAAAAAGAAGAGGGCCAGGTGCAGTAGCTCAGGCCTGTAATCCCAGCACTTTGGGAGGCCAAGGCGGGCGGATCCCCTGAGGTCAGGAGTTCGAGACCAGCCTGAACAACATGGAGAAACCCCGTCTCTACTAAAAATACACAATTAGCCAGATGTGGTGGCGCGTGCCTGTAATCCCAGCACTTGGGAGGCTGAGGTAGGAGAATCACTTGAACCCAGGAGGTGGAGGTTTCAGTGAGCTGAGATCACGCCATTGCACTACAGCCTGGACAACAAGAGTAAAACTCCATCTCAAAAAAAAAAAAAAAAAAGAATTTGAATAGAGTTAGCGCTACAGGCTTCATGACCGTGCTCCTTTGTTTGCTTGCTTGTTTGTTTGTTTGTGTTGAGAGGGCCTTGCTCTGTCACCCAGGCTGGAGCGCTGTGATACGATCATAGCTCACTGCAGCCTGACCTCCTGGGCTCAAGCAGTCCCCCTGCTTCAGCCTCCTGAGTAGCTGGGACTCTTAAGTGGGCACACTACACCCAGTTAACTTTTTTTTATTTATTTTTTGTAGAGAGTGTCTTGCTTTGTTGTCCAGGCTTGTCTCAAACTCCTGGGTGGACTTTGAGACAAAGTGGTCTTCCTGCCTCAGTCTTTCAAAGTTCTGGGATTACGGGCATGGGCCCTGCCAAACTCACACTTCCCCTGTCCCCTGGGATATGGCCCAGGAAAGCCTGCCCCTCTGGGGCCTCTAATTCTTGTGTGCAGAACCTAGCATGTGTGCAGAGGGATAAGAATTGAATGAAGTGATATCTCTGAAGTGCCCAGCACAGTAAATAGCATACAACAGACTGTTAGTAGTTAGTACCTTATTTGAATGTACCAGAATCACTACTTTTTTCCCTGCCATTGTTTAAAATAAAAAATTCACCTTTTAAATTGTGGGAGCTCTGCTGTAGTTACATATGAAGCTATTTTTTCAGGATTTTCACCAGTAGCCATTCTGTACCCACATTTGCTTTATTTTTATTTATTTTTTATTTTTTTTGAAATAGAGTCTCACTCTGTTGCCCAGGCTGGAGTGCAGTGGTATGATCTCAGCTCAGCTTTAAAGACCCCCTGCTTTCCACAACTATAAATGAGTGAGCATCACCTCTTTTTGAACTAGTCTCCCCAAGAATTCCCAGCTGGCTTTTTTCATTTTTCTTTTTGTTTTGTTTTGAGATAGAGTCTTTGTTGCCCAGGCTGGAGTGCAGAGATGCGATCATAGCTCACTGCAGCCTTAACCTCCTGGGCTCAAGTGATCCGCCCACCTTGACCTCCCAAGTAGCTGGGACTACAGGTGTGTGCCACCACATCTAGACTTACTTTCTCTCTTTTTTTTTTTAAGAGATAGAGGGCTAAGTGCAGTGGCTCACTCCTGTAATCCTAGCACTTTGGGAGGCTGAGGCAGGTGGATCACGAGGTCAGGAGTTCGAGACTAGCATGGCCAACATGGTGAAATTCCGTCTCTACTAAAAATTCGAAAATTAGGCACAGTGGATTATGCCTGTAATCCCAACGCTTTGGGAGGTTGAGGTGGGCGGATTATGATGTCAGGAGTTCGAGACCAGCCTGACCAACATGGTGAAGCCCCCCATCTCTACTAAAAATACAAAAATTAGCTGGGCATGGTGGCGGGCACCTGTAATCTCAGCTACTCAGGAGGCTGAGGCAGGAGAACTGTTTGAACCCGCGAGGTGGAGGTTGCAGTGAGCTGAGATCGCACCATTGCACTCCAGCCTAGGTGACAAGGCGAGACTCCATTGTAAAAAAATAATAATAATTAAAAATTAGCCAGGCATGGTGGCACATGCCTGTAATCCCAGCTACTCAGAGGCTGAGGCAGGAGAATCGCTTGAACCCAAGAGGCAGATGTTGCAGTGAGCGGAGATCGTGCCAGTGCACACCAGCCTGGGCGACAGAGCAAGACTCCGTCTCAGAAAGAGAGAGAGAGAGATGGAGGTCTCCCTGTCTTTCCGAGACTTGTCTCAAACTCCTCAGGTGATCCTCCTGCCTCAGCCTCCCAAAGTGCTGGAATTACAGATGTGCACCACTGCACCCAGCTAATTTTTTTATTTTTTGTAGAGACAAGGTCATGCTGCGTTGCTCAGGCTTAATATTTTTCTTATTTGCTGTGATGACATGGGATGTTGTATTCTCCAAATCTAGCCAAATGGAGAAATTCCTTGCAGACCCTCACTCTGGGTTGTGGCCTTGGCCTCCTGCACTTGATCTGCAACTTGCTGTCTTCCCTGCAGACTGCCCTACGTGACAGGTCAGCTTTGCTGTTCTTCACATCACCCCCAGTTGGAACCTGCAGTGGCTTCTAGAGTCTTTGTCACTCTTGTTAGTCTGGCCCCTTCTTCCCTTCTCACAAACTAAGCCTGTCCCCCACCTGCCTGCCTGTTCTTGCAGATCCTTTTGCCCATCCTCCTACCTGCTCTTCACCTCTTGACCTGTACTGCTGTCTCCACAAAGCCATCTCCAGCCCACTCCACTGTGTCGAGCCTGTTCTTGAACAGCAGCTGCACTGACAGGAACCACGCTAATTACCGTAAGCAGGCAGGGTAGATAGGTGGGCAGGCAGAGGCCATGCTCTACACCCTATGGCTTCATAGAAGAATCTCAATAACCACTGACTTCCCCTGCTTGGGATGGTGCTGGTGACCAGTGCAGTACTGCCCACAGGTGGGGTGTTTGGTGTTGTAGAGGACACATTGGTCTCAGGAGGTCCAGAGAGTGGTGGGAATGCCCACACAGTGCACCTATGCCCCCGTTTCACCCTGAGTCAGTGGAAAGATGGATACACCCTGCCCCTGCCCCGTGTCTCTTGTTAAGACACAATAGGCTGGGCGCGGTGGCTCAAGCCTGTAATCCCAGCACTTTGGGAGGCCGAGACGGGCGGATCACGAGGTCAGGAGATCGAGACCATCCTGGCTAACACGGTGAAACCCCGTCTCTACTAAAAAATACAAAAAACTAGCCGGGCGAGGTGGCGGGCGCTTGTAGTCCCAGCTACTTGGGAGGCTGAGGCAGGAGAATGGCGTAAACCCGGGAGGCGGAGCTTGCAGTGAGCTGAGATCCGGCCACTGCACTCCAGCCTGGGCGGCAGAGCGAGACTCCGTCTCAAAAAAAAAAAAAAAAAAAGACACAATACACCTGTAAACCACAGATCCTGAGCTGTAACCCAGGACGTCTCAGCACTTTTTTGTACATTTTCCAATTTCAAGACATCCCCCTTTGTCAAATGATAGAACCCAGTAGGGCTCCTCAGCACTGTCCTGGGAGTGTGCTGCCTGTGTCCCAGAGAGCCCCGGCTCCTTGCCTCCCAGTGCTCTACAGTATCCTGTCTCGAGTCCTCCCTCACATCTATCCTCCACCTTGCGCTGCTCACCAGGAAGCCACAGCAGCCTCCTCACTGGCCTTCTTTCTTCCAGACTCAAGCTCCATACCAGCACCAGTGTGCTTATGTGATCACTTAAGTATTTATGTGATGAGTGTTTATCGTTGGGTACCAGCAAGAGAATGTATGTAAGTGGATAAAAATGTAATTCAACATGTGTTTTATGAATTCTGGAAACCTCTTTTTTTCCCTAGAACATCAATTCAGAGTCCAGCTCCTGTTGAAATTCATCAGTGGGTTAAACTCTGAATTGTCTTGATGCTACAAGCACTACATCATGTGTGTGTAGTTTCATTCTAAAGTCTGCTTGCTTCACTTCTTGTTATTAAATTTAACAAACATAACTTTCCAACTTGGCGTTTTTGTAGAATGGGATCCTTTTATATAAACATTAGTAAAGACCAAAGTAACTGATATAACTACAAGATTATCATTCCTCCAAAGTAAACATGTATTTAAGGGCAGCTGCTTCCAGGAAGCCATGTGCTCTTCTGGATGGAAAATAAATTGGTGCCGTTCTTGGTTTTCTGGGACTTAGTCCCAGTCTCTACAGCCTGCTTTCCATCTGTCCCCCAGAATCAGGACTTAACGTCTCCAGCACGTATGAAGAAGATCAGAGGGCACAGCGTGTGTACGAAGGGACAAGAACTTCTCTGATCCACTGCTGTCTACTGCTTGATAGTCATCAATGGCCACGGTCTTGGTCAGCTCAGCTGCCATAGTAAAATACCAGACTAGGGGCTTATATATGCCGTCAGTTTTCCTGCAGTTTTGGAGCTACAAGTCTGAAATGAAGTTGTCAGCAGGTTTCATTTCTTGTGAGGCCCTTGTCCTTGGCTTGCAGAGGGCTGTCTTCGTGCTGTGCCTTCACATGGTCTTTTCTGTGCGCTCCTCTGGTGTCTCTCTGTCCTTCTTATAAGGCTATCAGATTGGAATAGCACCCACCCTATCGGCCTCATTTAATATAATCACCTCTTTAAAGGCCCTGTCTCTAAATACAGTCGTTGTCCAAGGTGTCAGAGTTGAGGGCTTCACGTATGCATTTGAGGGAGACACAGTTCAGTTCATAACAGCCATAGATAAACGGTGTGTCTTTTTAGCACATGTAATTCAGTTGGAAAAACAATAGAAAGCACGAGCAGTTACCACTGGGGTAGAGGTGAGCCGAAGACAAGTCTATTCAAGCATGAGCAGCTGCGTCCCCACTGTGTTCATCAGGATTTCCAGCCTTCACATGGGCACATGGAGCAGTTGCTGAGCCTGAGTAGAGCGCAGCTTAGGGAGGCTGGCAAAAGGCATGTTGTCTCTGGTGAGGTTTTATCCTGTTGTCCATCTGTGTTATTTAGAGCAGTTTCTGTAGAGAAAAAATAATAAAAACAATATTAGCAAACACCAGAACAGGCTGCCACTCCGGCAGCTCTCCCAGAACCAAGTAGTTCCCAGAAATCACTCTAGGCCTCCTAGGGAAAGGAGAGGCATGGTGGTTCCTCCTGGGCAGACCTTGAGTCCTGCCTTCCTAGGGTGGACCCTCGCACCCGAAAAAGGCTACAGACGGCCTCCTTATGTGGCCACCATCACAAGTTCCTCCCGGGTAGGCCACATAACTGGAACTGAGAATTTGGGCTATGGATTAAGGCTGAAAACACCACTCAAAAAAAAAAAAAGAGAGGGAAGTCACATTTCAACATACTGTGTTACAAGAACCAGTTACACCACCTTAGTTGTACTTTTGCTTCCAAAGGTCACCTTAGGTTGTCGGACATGAAGAAACTAATGAACCAGTGGGGGTGGAAATTAAGCATGCTTTGGGGTCAGAATTTAATTTCTTGCTCATAAATATTTCTGTGAAATGATGGAATCTCCTTAGGTTTGTTTCATACATGATTAACTGTACCAAAAATTTAAATCCAAGAATAAGCAAAAAGAGGAAATAAAAGACGGTCTGTATTTTTCCCAACCATCAGTTCAGCACTGTCCTCTGGTTCTGGTTGTCCCCTTTTGTCAGCCCCTCCATGCACATTGGAGGAGCCCACTTCCACGTGGCTGGGTCCTCTGCAATCGGGCAGCAGCACTGTGGTCAGGCATGTGTCATCTCAGGGGAGCAGTGCATGTGCAGGAAATGGATCCTGAAAATCTCACATCCAGGTTGTTTATGAAAGTGATTTCCAGACCGGGCACTGTAGCTTACGCCTGTAGTTCCAGCACTTTGGGAGGCCAAGGCAAGTAGATCACTTGAGGTCAGGAGTTTGAGACCAGCCTGGCCAACATGGTGAAACCCCATCTCTATAAAAATAAATACATAAATAGCTGGGCATGGTGGTGCGTGCCTGTAATCCCAGCTTATCGGGAAGCTGAGGTAGGAGAATCACTTGAACCTGGGAGGCGGAGGTTGCAGTGAGCTGAGAGATCGTGCCAGTGCACTCTGTCGTGGGTGGCAGAGCGAGACTCCGTCTCAAGAAAAAAAAAAAAAAAGGATTCCCAAACACAGCATCCACAATCTCACTTTCTTTTCTTTTTTTTTTTTTTTTTTTGAGATGGAGTCTTGCCCAGGCTAGAGTGCAGTGATGCGATCTCAGCTCGCTGTAATCTCCACCTCCCAGGTTCTAGCAATTCTCCTGCCTCCGCCTCCCAAGTAGCTGGGATCACAAGTGCACACCACCATGTCGGGCTAATTTTTGTATTTTTAGTAGATGGTGTTTTGCCATGTTGGCCAGACTGGTCTCAAAACTCCTGACCTCAAGTGATCTGCCCACCTTCACCTCCCAAAGTGCTGGGATTACAGGTGTGAGCCACTGCACCTGGCCAACACAGTCTCAGTTTTAACAATGGTATCTGGCAGATTGGATACAAAGTTTAGGTCTTGATTTACAAGCATGGACAGACACCTCACCTCACTCTCTAGCATCTTTGGTCTCTTACTGCTAAATCTGTCAATAATCTTTCACTTGAGGCAAGATGGAGTGATGATTTCATAAGCGTTGAGTAAACTCTGCCAGTCTTTTCAGCCACACTGAAAAGAGTGGATAATGAGTGTGTCAGCCTCCCTGTGATTGCCAGTGGCAAAGATTGGTCTTCTAAAGATCTCATCATTTCTTTTTTAAATAGAGGTGTCAGGATTGGCAAAACCAAGACCTGGATCACAAGAGGTCAGAGCTTCTCAATTTTACTATGTGTCAGAATCACTTAGAGATCTTGTCAGATGCAACTCTGGTTAGTAAGTATAGCCGGAGCCCGACCGTCCATATTCCTCTCGGGCTGGCAGGTGGAGACAGTCCTGCCTATCCTGCATAGCAAGGGACTGGGTGTGATAGTTTCCCCCAAGGGGGCCATCTGTAGCCAGCTGCCTGTGTTGAAATACTCTCTAATGCTCTTTATAGTATTAGGTTCACAGAACTAAAAATCACTTATGCTACTGCTTGTATTCCTGGGGGAGAGGACTAGATTTCAGCTGGATAAGAGCCCTGTGGGAATGAGTGAAGGTTGAGAGTAGTAGCATCTGGAGGCATTGGGTGGATAGTATGCTAACGAGATAGTGTTTTACTATTTCCCATAGTAAAGATATGGGGAAGATATACCATGAGTAGAATACCCGAACCTTATGAACCAGGAGAATGAAGGGCATGAAGCCCTGGAAGGGCAACAGCAGGCCCTGGCTACTTCCTAACAGCGTTCTTTCTCAGGACTGGGATCTCTGGCCCTGCTTCTGAGCCCTCCACCCTGGGTGTCTCCCATCCACATTTTTTATTCTTCTGTGTCGAGTTGACCCTTTTTTCCTCCCTCCTGTGACCCTCATACCCAGTTCATATCTTCTGTCCCCAAGAGAGGCTTCCCTTTTTGTCACATTTCACTAGCAAGGAGGGAAAGATTAAAAGCCCGCTTGGCCGGGTGGAGTGGCTTACGCCTGTAATCACAGCACTTTGGGAGCCAAGGCGGGAAGATCACGAGGTCAGGAGATCGAGACCATCCTGGCTAACGGAGTGAAACCCCGTCGCTACTAAAAATACAAAAAAGTAGCCGGGTGTGGTGGTGGGCGCCTGTAGTCCCAGTTACTCAGGAAGCTGAGGCAGGAGAATGGCGTGAACCTGGGAGGCAGAGCTTGCAGTGAGCCGAGATCACACCACTGCACTCCAGCCTGGGCCAACAGAGCGAGACTCTGTCTCAAAAAAAAAAAAAGGAAGGAAAAAAAAGTCCGCTTTGCTATTTACTCTGAGAAGGATTTTGATTTTTATGAGAATGTGAAAAACTACCAGGGCAGCCGCTTTTCTATGCCTGCTATATAAACAGTACTTTGCAAGATGTCCTGTCTGATATCCACAAAGGGGTGTTATCAACCCCAAGTTCAGACAGTTTTGTATTCTTCTGTCCCTGGATACATGAATTCCTGCCATCTTTACATGGCACCCTAAAATACCAATGCGAAGTTACCTGCTCAACTTGAAGCTGCGCTATACCCTGGAACCAGCACTTCTGCTGAATGACTCTGGATGAAGCCTCGACTTCCTCCTTCCCACCACATGCCCAGACCCCAGTGTCTCCTTTCCTGACCTGGTCCAGCCACTTTAAGTCCAGCTGTTGTCAACCTGGGCATGAGGAGGAGTGTCAAGATGGCCTTTGTCCTACCTGGAAGGAAGCTTCCTGGAATCTGCAGCCTCTCTTCCAGGGCATGCTAACAGTGGAGTTCCAGCAGGCAAGAGCTGGTTTTGCTGGCTCTTCCTGCCAGGCCAGGATTCCAGTAAAACCCTGGGAAGCCCAGGGGTAGCCCAAGTAGTGAGCAAAGACAAGGTCAGTCTGGCTTGTTTCTGCCCAAGTGATAGCAGTGTTTCTATTTGACAGTTTGAAATGATGTGTTATTAGATCTTCCTATGCATGGCCCTGCTCCTGCAGGATGGAGAAGGCTGGGGTTCTCCTGGTTCCCGGGCATTGTTCCTCATCAGCAGAGTCACCTCCAGGGTAACTAGAAATGGGGCCGGTTTTCAGTTCCTGGCAGTGATCCCCGGGACTTCTATTGTGAGAATGAGCCTTTGGATGCCTTTTTAAAGAAACTTTGATTCTGAATGAATTCTAAATTAATGGCTTTTAAACTTTTTGCTTGTAACCTATAGGAAGAAATATAAATTACCTTAAGCCTCATCCAAACATAAATAAATGTAGGTGTAACAGAAACAGTAGTTTTATAAAACAAATACTTGACACATTGAATGTGCCCTAGTATTTTCTGTTTTAGCTTTCTTTAAAAACCACTAGTCATAATCTACTGAAATGACTTTACAACCCACCAAAGGGCCATGGCTGGCCAGGCACAGTGCCTTACAGCTGTAATCCTAGCATATGGGAGGCTGAGGTGGGTGCGTCCTTTGAGCCCAGAAGTTTGACACCAGGCTGGGCAACATAGCAAGACCTGGTCTCTACAAAACATTAGCCAGATATGGTGGCATGCGCCTGTGATCACAGCTACTATGGGCACTGAGGTGGCAGGATCACTTGAGTCCAGGCTTAAGCCCAGTGAGCTATGATGGCACCACTGACTGCACCCCAGCCTGGTGACAGAATTAGACCCTGTCTCAAAAAAAAAAAAAAAAAGGAAGTCATTGCTATAGTAACTTCGGTTCCACAACCTGTATTGTATGGAGCATCTACAGGGGGCAAATCCTTTGGAAGGAGTTTAGTCACAGCCTCCTCTCCTGCGCTTTCCAGGCTTTGAGAAGCTTGGCAGGAAGGCGGGAGAGGCCCCACCTTCAGAGGCGCAGCTCAGAGGGCTTGAGAGCTCCCCGTGAAAGGGATCCCTGCAGGTGGAGTTCTTTGGGAATCAACCTCATGCAAAGCCATTGCAGAGGCTCTTCTTCAGCATCTGTTTACTCTGGGCGCAGGCCAAAGCCCTTATCATCACCTCCCAGGCCCCAGGCAGCCTGCAAACCCAACCCTCCTCTCCTCCTTACAGCTCTGCCCACCCTGCTCCTTCCTGTTCCCTGTGCCTGCAATTCTTGCCCCCAGATAGCACCAGACTCACTCCCTTGACTTTAAGTCTTCATTTACCTACACCTTCGCAGAGAGGCCTTCCCTGACCACCAGTTTATAGTTGTGAACTATTTTCCCCTCTCCACCCCAGTGAATTCTTCCTTCCTGTATTTTTTTTCTCCTCAGCACTTACAATCATGTCTTACTATATATTTCACTTAACATGTGTCCCCACCGCAGAGCAGGACCCATAGTCCTTAGTAGGAGCTCACATATTGGTCTTGGAATTTTTATATGAATGTCCACATCCTGCCATTGCCTGGGTGTTGCTGATGCAGTCTCAGTGATTGTTTTAAACAGCCATTTGAGAGAAACAGTCATCTGTATTTGAATAATATAAGGGAATTAGTAGTTTTGTTTGTAGTTACTATGATAAAAATAAAATTGAACTTTGATTTATTCCAGAAAGACTTTACCCTCCCACTCTGTCCTCGAAGCCCTGGTCCCCATAGTATAGTAAAAAGCCAGCAGCTATGTGTGGTCTGTCCCAGAGCAGTCAAGCTGATGTCTCGGTGCCTTGTAACTTTCCATCCCTAGGGGGCAGCATTAGCACGGAAACCACATATAAAGCTTCGCCTATTCCAATTTGTCACCTAATCCTGGTGGCTCAGGGAAACAACTTTTCTAATCCACAGAAACAAGACTTCAAGATTTCTTTTTTCAAAGCCTGCTTCTGTACATAGAAATGGTAGGTGAGGTGTATATGAAAACCAAAAAATATTTAAGAACAACGTGAAATCTTCCCCAAAGAAGCCGTTTCCTCAGGACTCGGGGATGAGGTGGGGGAGGCTTTGTAATGTTTCCCAGAGCTCTCACTTGGCCACTCCCAGATTTGAATTAATTCATGTTAGAATTTTGTGTGTCCTGGCCGGGTGCGGTGGCTCACTCCTGTAATCCCAGCACTTTGGGAGACCAAGGTGGGCAGATCACCTGAGGTCAGGAGTTCAAGACCAGCCTGGCCAACGTGGTGAAACCCTGTCTCTACTAAAAAATAGAAAAATTAACCAGGTGTGTTGGCGGGTGCCTGTAATCCCAGCTACTCGGGAGGCTGTGGCAGGAATAATTGTTTGAACCTGGGAGGCAGAGGGTGCAGTGAGCCAAGAATGTGCCATTGCACTCCAGCGTGGGCAACAAGAGCAAAACTTCATCTCAAAAAAAAAAAAAAAAAAGAATTTTGTGTCCTTTAAGAACTGGACCCAGGCAGTTTGGACTATCTTGTTGCTGAGAGTGCAGAGGAGAATGCTGGCCAGTGGGAGAAGCGCGCAGCCTACCCTTGGGCAGCAACTGGCCTTCCACAGCCTCTGGGGGTGTTGGGGAGAGCCAGGCTGGGACACAGTCAGACTGACTGCACATTTTCAGTCCTGACCCCTCAACCAGAAGTTCTCTTGGGCACACATTTTCAGGGTTTTCTTTTTGTGAGCTCCTTTTATCCTGATTGAAGAGATACCAGCTTCCACGTCTTGAAACTATAGGAGAAAATCAAGAAAGAACATCCTAATTGAAATAGATGCAGTACTTTCTCACACCATCTGTAAGCATTTGGTCATTAGCCATTTGGTGATAACTGCTCTTTGTAGTTTAACTCATTAAATTGGGGAAAGACATTAGGGAGCAAAGAAAGGAATGACAGTAACTCATATCTTTAGGGCTCAAGCTGTAATGAATTAACCTGAAAGGGTCGTATATATTAATAATTTCTTTTTCTCGTAAACTACTTGGAATAATTATAAATAAGACCCAATAGGGAGGAAATAATGTTCTTTCAGGGAGGAAGTGGATATGCTTTTTTTGCCCATGTAAAGTACAAAAAAGTCCCAGTAGTTGGGTGGGATACATTTATAACTGCATGGAGAAGATGTGCTTTGTCTTGCCAGCCTCCACCTGAGATATTCAGCACCTTGTGTCGCTCAAATCTAGTGCTAGGCCCTAGAAATCCAAAGATACCTGAGACGTACCGTGGTTGATTACGAGCCTCTCCAGGTCAGGAATTCTCCTGGCTTCATCTCCATCACATCCCCATGTGGCACAGAATGGGCACTCAAGTGAACTTGTTTTTTTGTTTTGGGGTTTTTGTTTTGTTTTGAGGCGGACTCCCACTCTGTTGCCCAGGCTGGAGTACAGTGGCAGGATCTCAACTCACTGCACCCTCTGCCTTCTGGGTTCAAGCGATTCTTCTGCCTCAGTCTCCTGAGTAGCTGGGACTACAGGCGTGCGCCACCACACCCAGCTAATTTTTGTATTTTTAGTAGAGATGGGGTTTCACTCTGTTGGCCAGGCTAGTCTCGATCTCCTGACCTTGTGACCCACCCGCCTCAGCTTCCCAAAGTGCTGGGATTACAGGCTTGAGCTACTGTGTCCAGCCTTAAGTGAACTTTTTTTTTTTTTGAGACAGAGTCTCGCTCTGTCGCCCAGGCTGGAGTGCAGTGGCGCAATCTCAGCTCACTGCAAGCTCTGCCTCCCAGGTTCACGCCGTTCTGCCTCAGCCTCCCAAGTAGCTGGGACTACAGGCGCCCACCACCATGCCTGGCTAATTTTTTTTTGTATTTTTAGTAGAGACGGGGTTTCACCGTATTAGCCAGGATGGTCTCGATCTCCTGACCTCATGATCCACCCACCTCGGCCTCCCAGAGTGCTGGGATTACAGGCGTGAGCCACCACGCCTGGCCAAGTGAACTTTTTTTTTGATGGATGAATTGAGCCCTCCATGCCAAGCCTGTCCATAGTGACCAGCAGGACATTATCTTTGCCACAAGGAGCGCCTGGCTTTTGGAAGAGGTGACATACAAGACGCCATTAAAAGTGCAGTAACAATGCATAAGCCAAGGGCTCTGGGAGCCCAGTGAGAAAATGCCAGCTTTTCCCAGGTCATTTAGGTTTCCCAGAGCCACTGGTATTTGAAAGGAGAACTGGTGAGTAGGTGTTGCCAGAGGAGAAGGGACATTCTTAGGCAGCGTTTTGTGCCGTTGAGGGCTTAGTGAGTGTGGGTGCTGACTCAGGGAGAACTGATTGTCTGAGCTCTCTCTCCTGTCCCAGCTCCGTCTGCTGTCCTGCTTGCATTCCCTCTGCCTGGAACGCTTTTCTACCAGATAGACTTCAGGTTCAGGCAGAAGTGCTAGCTCCACACAGGCCTTCCCTGACAAACCAGTGTCAGATGGCACCCTCCCTGTTAACACTACCTGTCCCTTACCTGGCTTTAGTTTCCTCTGAAGTACTCACCATCTTCCTCAGAGTATAGAGTTATCTGTTTGTGAGTAGACTCTAAAAGGACAGGGGCTTCGTTTTATACCAATCCCACTCTGCTGCACTGATGGAAGGCTCTCAGTGGCACTGGTGAAAGGGGCAAAGGTGGGAACATGAGACTGTCTTCATTCCTTTCAGTGCAGAAGCTGTCTCTGTTACCTGCATTGCTCTGAACAAAACTGACCCAGAGCAGTTTCAGTGATGGTGATAATCTCAAGCAATGCCATTAGCACATCTTAATGCCATCATCCTGGCTACCTTTGAGGAGGTAAGTGGCATGTATTTATAAGTAAGGGTCCAGGGGTTGGTTGAAGGAGTGACTATGGAACACTTCATGGAGCCTGTCTCTGTTTAGGCAGCAATGGAAATCTAAAAATGGACTTCCTTTTGCTATGCCGCCAGACATACAACTGGCCAAAGGTGGCAGGAACAGCTACTTCCTCACACGTGTCCAGTCTGAGATCACCCTGTGATTAGCAGGTTCTTACCATTACCAGTAAGAAAGGGTATCCTCAGATCTGATTCCATCCCATCCTGCCTCTTACTGAGCGTTCCCAGCTCTCCAGGAAGCCCAGGCAAGCAGGCATCCTGCACAGCTGCAGCTGCACGGCCATGCCTTTGATGCCCTGACGCTCACACCCAGCTTTGCTGATTGTTCCTCTCTGGTCTCCTCACACAAGATGCCATTTTAACCTCGGTTTGTCTCATGAGCCACATGCCCTTGAGTTGTCCAGTAAATAGTGACCTGCTCTTGGTAGCAAATACCATGTCAGCGCGCAGTGGAACTAAGAGTAGAAAGAGCAAGTAGATTTGGGATCAGACAGACTCATGTCCAAAGCTCTGTGACCTCGACCAAGTTAATTGGATCCTCTGAGCCTTCTTTTTCTCTTACCTTTTTTGTTTTTGTTTTTGTTTGAGCAGAGTCTCACTGCGTTGTCCAGGCTGGAGTACAGTGGCAAATTCAGCTCATTGCAACCTCTGCCTCCCAGACTCAAACGATTCTCATGCCTCAGCCTCCCAAGTAGCTGGGATTATAGACATGCACTGCCATGCCTGGCTGATTTTTGTGTTTTTTGTAGAGATGGGATTTCACCATGTTGGCCAGGCTGGTCTCAAACTCCTGACCTCAAGTGATCCATCTGCCTTGGCCTCCCAAAGTGCTGGGATTACAAGTATGAGCCACCACACCCGGCCGTATTTACTTTTTTAAAAATGGGAATAATGCTCCAGTACTTCCCTGTAGAGTTGCTATGAAGATTGAGATGTATATGCAAAGCACCCTGTGTGAAGATGTGTAAGTTTTAAGTCCTAGCAGGTTTCATTTCTTTCTTTAACAAAAAATCTAGGCCTACAAGCTGGGTGCACACCTTTAAGTTCAGGGTACTGAGGAGACTGCCACAAGCTATGCTGGCACCACTGACTGGGCAATACAGTGAGACCCCATCCCTTCAATAAACAGCCCACAGGGGCCAGGCACAGTGGTTCATGCCTGTAATCCCAGCACTTTGGGAGGCCGAGGTGGACAGATCACCTGAGGCCAGGAATTCAAGACCAGTCTAGCCAATGTGGCGAAACCCTGTCTTTACTAAAAATATAAAAATTAGCTGGGCATGGTGGTGCATACCTGTAATTCCAGCTACTTGGGAGACTGAGGCATGAGAATCTGGAACCCTGGAGGCAGAGGTTGCAGTGAGTCGGAATCACACCACTGCACTCCAGCCTAGGTGACAAAGCGAGATGCTGTCTTCAAAAAAAAAAAAACCTAAGCCTTCAGGAACATTGGGCTAGTACTGTGAAAAGCAGGAGTTTTAGACCTTTGTTAAAGATGTTCCCCAGGCCAGGCATGGTAGCTCACATCTGTAACCCCAGCACTTTGGGAGGCTGAGTCTTGCAGATTGCTTGACTCCAGAAGTTTGAGACCAGCCTGGGCAACATGGCAAGACCCCATCTCTACAAAAAATTAGCCAGGCATGGTGGTGCACACCTGTGGTCCCAGCTACTTGGGAGGCTGAGGTGGGAGGATGACTTGAGCCAGGGAGGTTGTGACTGCAGTGAGCCAAGATTGTGCCACTGCACTCCAGCCTGGGTGACACAGTGAGACCCTGTCTCAATCAATCATTAAAATTAAAACAGTACCTCATGCCTGTAATCCCAGCACTTTGGAAGGCCGAGGTGGGTGGATCATGAGGTCAAGAGATTGAGACCATCCTGGCCAACATTGTGAAACCCCATCTCTACTAAAAATAGAAAAATTAGCTGGGTGTGGTGGCAGGCGCCTATATTCCCAGCTACTTGGGAGACTGAGGCAGGAGAATCACTTGAACCCAGGAGGCAGAAGTTGCAGAGAACCCAGATTGCACCACTGCACTCCAGCCTGGCGACAAAGCGAGACGCCATCTCAAAAAAAAAAAAAAAAAATTAAAACAGGGCGGGCTCTGTGGCAACACTTTGGGAGGCCATGGTGGGCAGATCACTTGAGCCCAGAAGTTTAAGACCAGCCTGGGAAACATAAAACACCTGTCTGTACAAATAAAATAACAAAATTTAGCTGTAGTGCCACATGATCGTAGTCCCCGCTACTCAGAAGGTAGAGGCAAGAGAATTGCTTGCACCCAGGAGGGCAAGGTTATAGCAAGCCGTAATAGCACCACTGTGCTCCAGCCTGGGCAACAGAGCAAGACCTTGTCTCTAAAAAATAACTAATTAATTAAAATATTAAGAATAACAGTAGGCCGGGCGCGGTGACTCAAGCCTGTAATCCCAGCACTTTGGGAGGCCGAGACGGGTGGATCACGAGGTCAGGAGATCGAGACCATCCTGGCTAACACGGTGAAACCCCGTCTCTACTAAAAAAATACAAAAAAACTAGCTGGGCAAGGTGGCGGGCGCCTGTAGTCTCAGCTACTGGGGAGGCTGAGGCAGGAGAATGGCGTGAAGCCAGGAGGCGGAGCTTGCAGTGAGCTGAGATCTGGCCACTGCACTCCAGCCTGGGTGACAGAGCAAGACTCCGTCTCAAAAAAAAAAAAAAAAAAAGAATAATAGTAATAAAGTCCCTTTCTGAAGCCATATCAGGAAATGTGGTTCTCTTATTCTTAACAAAAAAATATAGGTGTGCTGCTGTTGCCCCGTTGCAGGTCAGCCTTACCTGCCTCTGCCAGGCTTGGTGTTGGCACACCGTGGTTCAGGAAGTAAGCTGTGCCCTTATTTATGGAGGACTATTGAGGAAATCTAACCAAGATTCAAATCCAGACTTTCTTTCCTTTCACTAAGGGAATCCAAGAACCTCTAGTTTTCCTGAGTCAAGAATGCACATATGAGCCGAATAAGGCTTGGTCCTTGCCTTCAAGGAGTGCATTCTACCAACAGAGTTACATATTGGGACAAATGAAGTACAGCATAATGGAAGTTCAGTGTGACGTGCGCGCACACACGGCGGGCGTGTGTGTTCCCCTCGAAGTTATTTACTTGACCTTAGTTTAGAAAGGAGGTGCTGCAAGGTCCTACAACCCCAGCAAACCATCCCTTTAACAATAGCAGCCAGAAGAATCTTTTGAAATGTCAACCAGATGGTTGCATTTCCCACCTGATCAGCTGGCTTTCCAAACTCCTCCCTACAGCCTCAGTCCTACTGGGTGACCATGGTCCATTCTCAGCTCTCCCCCACTGGGCTCCAGCCATACTGACTTTCTCAGCATGAGACAGACCATCTCCTGCCCTGAAGGCTTCACCCTTGCTCTTCCCTCTGTACCCATACATAGCTGACTCCTCCTTTAAGACTCAGCTTAAATGTCACATCCTCTAATGGGCTCTCCTGGCCCCCAGTCTCTGTTAATATCTGTGTTTTTCAGTAAAACATAAGCATCATGAAGATAGAAACTGAGCCTAACTTGTTTGTTGCTGTATCTCCAGTGTCTCATACAAATGACAGAAATTCAGCAAATATTGGAAGAGCACATTAGTGAGTGAATAAGTAAGCTGGTCTGGAACTAAACTCGCCTCTGCCTCCCACCCTTACTCAGATCTTATTCTGCACCACTTGATCTAAGTTTGTGTTTCCACCAATCTCACTAGTGTCCCACATCAGAAACCTAGAAGTCTTTTTAGGCTTCTTTCTCACCCTCATCTCTTTCATAGACTCTTCCAGTTGCTTCTCAACCATCTTTCTGTCTTTGGTCTCAAGCTCATTAATTAATGGAAGTATTCTGACACATTGCTGCACTATCCTAGGTCTCCTCCATGGCCTTTCAATATTGAGAGCGGCAGATGCACAATTTTATTGCTCGCCATATCAGAAAAATTGTGCAGAGGACACCCTCAGCCTATGTGTTTATTTGTAGGTTACGTGTGTGCTACTGTTGTAACATAATATTGCAAAACATACACAGATACAGAAAACTTAAAAGGATGTAATGAGGCCGGGCACGGTGGCTCACGCCTATAATCCCAGCACTTTGGGAGGCCAAGGCAGGCGGATCATGAGGTCAGGAGATCGAGACCATCCTGGCTAACACGGTGAAACCCCGTCTTTACTAAATACACAAAAAATTAGCGGGGCAAGGTGGCGGGCGCCTGTAGTCCTAGCTACTCGGGAGGCTGAGGCAGGAGAATGGCGTGAACCCGGGAGGTGGAGCTTGCAGTGAGCCAAGATGGTGCCACTGCACTCCAGTCTGGGCAACAGAGCAAGACTCTGTCTCAAAAAAAAAAAGGTGTGTGGGGGGGGGTGTAATGAAATGAATCATACTTTAAAATATACTGCTTTATTCAAGTGATTTTAAGAAAATTTTTTTTTTTTTAGGCAGTCTCTGTCACCCAGACTGAACTGCAATAGCGTGATCATAGCTCACTGCAGCTTCCACCTCCCAGGCTCAAGAAATCCTCCCACCTCAGCCTCCCAAGTAGCTGAGACTACAGGCACATACCACCACACCCAGCTATATTTTTGTATTTTTTGTAGAGGTGGGGTCTCACTGTGTTGCCCAGGCTGGTCTCAAATTCCTGGACTTAAGTGATCTGCCCACATGGGCTTCCCAGAGTGCTGAGACTACAAGCGTGAGCCACTGTGCCCGGCACAAAATAATGTTATTTAATGAGATGAAAACTTTTTGTGCTTATTAAAGTAGGAATCTATCAAACTATGTTTCATTGCTGAAATGTTTGGTTTGAGCATCTGGTTCTGAGGTTCAGATACTTGGCTTTAATGGCTTTCATTGCTGGAAAAGCGTTTCACTAAGATGTAGATCCCAGTAGGAGAAGCACTTTATTGGTTGCATGGAGGTTCTGATTACTCATGGCATTTACTGTAGTCAGTCCCATGAAGATGTCAGCTCCTCAAAGAATCCTTGTCTGACTCACCTCTTTCTCCTCCGCACGCATATGCACGCTCCCCCGCCGTGTGTGCGTGCACGTCACACTGAACTTCCATTATGCTGTACTTCATTTGTCCCAATATGTAACTCTGTTGGTAGAATGCACTCCTTGAAGGCAAGGACCAAGCCTTATTCGGCTCATATGTGCATTCTTGACTTAGGAAAACTAGAGGTTCTTGGATTCCCTTAGTGAAAGGAAAGAAAGTCCACTGAATCTACCTGAGCTTTGATTTTGTTGAACTTTATTGATTCTCAGGGGTTCCAGCATAAACCCCTGAGATTTAAGGGATTCCGTCTTAAAATCAGTGTCTTTCTGGACCTTCTGTATGTCGTTTGGGTCTATGGGTGGGGAGGACCAGAATCTTTGACAGCTGGAAGACACAGATGGCCTGGAAGCCCACGGTCCCGTGGTCCCTCGCTGAGCATTTGCAAATAGTCAAGTGTCCGGGCCTTTTACCTCAAGAGTGCTGGGAATTTATAGTCTCACCATTGTTGTTTTGTTTTGTTCTGTTTTTGAGACAGAATGTCACTCTTGTTGCCCAGGCTGGAGTGCAATGGTGCGATCTCAGCTCACCGCAATCACTGCTTCCTGGGTTCAAGCTGTTCTGCCTCAGCCTCTTGAGTAGCTGGGATTACAGGCATGCGCCACCATGCCTGGCTAATTTTGTATTTTTAGTAGAGATGGGGTTTCCCCTGTTGGTCAGGCTGGTCTTGAACTCCCAGCCTCAGGTGATCCACCCGCCTCAGCCTCCCAAAGTGCTGGGATTACAAGTGTGAGCCACCGCGCCCAGCCCAGTCTCACCATTTTTTGAGGTGACAGAACAGAGGGCTGAAATTTCTGAAGCTACTTCTGGATTGACCACAGCCTAATGCCCTGTGGCATGTCAGTGACTTCTCTCCCCTACAGAGTTAGTTGACAGATTTCACTGGAGGAACCATTTTAAAAGTAAGGGAGCAGTTTGTACTGTATTCTGCTTCTGAGACAAGGCTGGATGGAAGTCAGCAACTGAAATCTAGCGCACACAGGGACGGACACTTTCCAGGTGGCTTTGCAAGGAAGGCAAGGAAACAAACACAGAACCCGGTGACTGGCTTCTGGGCTCAGATTTTCTTTTGGATTCTTTACCAACAGACCCAAAGGTCTCAAGATTATTATCACTTGCTGGGCTTGGAGGAGATGATGGCCGGATACATTTATCTACTGGTTCTTAAGAAAGCTGTGTTTATGTGAAGAAATTTCAGCTCCCTGATAAGGTCATCTGGAATTGAATTTAATCTTCTGCTTTATTCATTAATCATTATCCAGGCAGCAGAAAATGAATAAAGGAAGACTGAAGTGTTTATGTTGTAAAGTGAAGACCTCATGAACAGTCAAAACACCTTAATGTATTTTGAGGACAAAAGGGCATCATAAACTTAAACAGCAACCTCCCTGATGACATGAAGAACGTGGCCTGGTGGCTGTTTGTTAACAAACTACCCAACATGCATGCTTCTTCCCCACTGAGAGGGCAGGAGCTGCCTGCCTGCTTGTTGTATTTGGGATGATGGTAAACTCCGTGGTTTCCCCCATTCGGAAGGGCACAAGGTGATAGAAAGTGTGGTCCCGCTCGATGGCCACGATGCACTGTTCTTCTTGTTCTGAGGTTACTTGTCAAAGTGTACTTTGCCTTCCAAAATGGTCCTTTGGGGCTTTCTTATAAACCACAGATTGAAGAATGTGGTTATCATGTTAAACATGCAAGAGGCTGGACGCAGTAGCTCACGCCTGTAATCTCAGCACTTTGTTTGTGACTGAATCTTGCTCTGTCACCCAGGCTGGAGTGTAGTGGCATGATCTCGGCTCACTGCAACCTCCACGTCCTGGGTTCAAGCAATTCTCCTGTCTCAGCTTCCAGAGTAGCTGGGATTACAGACGCCCGCCACCATGCCCAGTTAATTTTCGTATTGTTAGTAGAGACAAGGTTTCACCATGTTGCCCAAGCTGGTCTTGAACTCCTGACTTCAGGTAATCCGCCCTCCTCAGCTTTCCAAAGTGCTGGGATTACAGGCATGAGCACTGGTAGTCCCAGCTACCCAGGAGTCTGAGGTGGTAGATTGCTTGAGCCCAGGACGTGGAGGTTGCAGTGAGCCAAGATCTCACTCCAGCCTGGGTGACAGAGTGCGACCCTGACTCAAAAAAAAATAAAGAAAAGAAAAGAAAAAAACGTTCAAGAGCATTTCTTCCTAATATGCGTAAGCATTTGTTGAGTTTAGGAGCAAAGCCTATCTGTGCCTGAGAGGAGGGAACTACAATTTAGTAAAATTTATACTTTTTAGAAGAGAGAATACATTTTAAAGACACTTCACAGAGAGAGGTCCAAGTGTTAAACTCCACAGCCTGCTGTTTGCTTGCGTTATTTTAATTGTAGGTGTCGTACTTGCTCTGTTGCCCAAGCTGGAGTGCAGTGGTGCGATCTCTGCTCACTGCAACCTCTGCCTCCCTGCGTCAAGGAATTCTTCTGCCTCAGCCTTACAGGGATTGCCTCAGCTGGGATTACAGGCATGTGCCACCACACCCGGCTAATGAGACAGGGTTTCTCACCTGTTGGCCAGGCTGGTTTCGAACTTCTGACCTCAGGTGATCCCTCCTCCTCAGCCTCCCAAAGTGCTACATGGTCTTTTCAAAAGACGTTTCAGCTGTGTTCTCCTGGGGCCCTTGGGCCTTTCAGTAAGAAGTGCCCTGGCTGAAAACCCAGACGTTTACATACAGAAGCAGCACGGTGATGTAGAGGGTGAGCAGGGCAGAGGGGCTCACAGTGGACCTCGCACACACCTGGCTCCAGTTTGGCCAGGCCATTTTGCCCTCGTGGGCCTGTGCCTCACCTCAAAAATGGGGTTTCTTCCCTTATGAAGAAGACCCATGAATTAATAACAGAATTGCCAGGAATGCTAAAAACTATCTAAATGCCATGTATTGTTTTCAAGCTGTTACTCCTGGAAGGGGCTGGGTTGGCATTGTTTTAGAGGTTAGGAGCCAAACATCAGCTCATCTATTCTCCAGCTGTTGTTTATCCTCCAGCTTCCTGCTATAGTCAGGCACAAAGTCTTAGAAAAATGGGTTTGTGCTGCTGTATGTTTTGGTGGGCAATAGTTAGGCACACTAATATGTATCACCTTTGTTTACTGAATGGGATGCAGGTGGGGGACCAGAGCACATTCACGTCCCTCGGAAACGGTGGCGTTTAAATGTAGTATGTCCCTTCAGTTCCTCTCTGCCCAGCCCATTGATTGAGCCTTTTTTTTTTTTTTTTTTTTTGAGACGGAGTCTGGCTCTGTTGCCCAGGCTAAAGTGCAGTGGTGTGATCTCTGCCCACTGCAGCCTCCACCTCCCAGGTTCAAGTGATTCTCCTGCCTCAGCCTCCCAAGTAGCTGGGATTACAGTCACCAGCCACCAAGCCTGGCTAATTTTCATATTTTTAGTAGAGATGGGGTTTCGCCATGTTGGCTAGGCTGGTCTCGAACTTCTCACCTCAAATGATTTGCCTGCCTTGTCTTCCCAAAGTGTGGGATTATAGGCGTGAGCCACTGTGCCCAGCCTGATTGAGCCTTTTTATGACATCCCACCAAAAGGATCAGGTTCTCAGCTCCCTCAGCAGTCTGTTCCATTTGTCTCCCTTTTTAAATTCTTTTTATTAGATAGTACACATATAGTATAAAATTCAGAATGTACAAAAGGGCCAGGCACGGCGGCTCATCTCCACACCTGCCAGTCGTACTTCCTTCCTTGCTCTCAAGTCAGTCCCCTTGTCTTCCTGTCCTTGCCCACCACCCTGGTCTGGGCATTGGTGGCCTCTTTCCCTAGTGGCTTTACTAGCTCCTGTCTTTTGCGCGTTCACTCTTTCCTCCCTCCAGTGTTTTCCACCCAGAATGATTTTTTTTAAAAGACATACCTGATTCTGTTACTTCCATACTTGGGACCTTTTGGCGGCTTCCTAGTGCTCATAGGATAAAAAACAAACTGCTTCTCATGCCCTTCAAGGCCTTGCTTGGTCAGGTGCTTGCAGGCCTCCAGGGCCGTTCTCACTGTCTGCAGTCCAGCCATAGGAACTGAACATGCCCGGCTTTGCCTGCCAGAGTCTTCTGTTGCTGTCCGTTGTCTGGAGTGTTGATCTCTTTTCGCTGCCCCATCTAATTGTTGTTAACTCGTCTTCTGGATCTCAGGCTTCACTTCCTCAGGCCTTCACTGGCTCCCCAGACTAGGTCAGGTCCCTACTTAAAACTGACAACACTGTCACTAGAACTTATTAGTGTTATAATTTCCACTTATGCCTGTGATCATTGGATTAACATTTCTTTAAATTATTCTTATTGATGTGGGATAGTTTGTGGACATATGAAAGCATTTTATAAACTATGAAGGATCCTAGAATAAAGGTGGTGGTTATTTAGCGTGCATGTTTATATATGAAGTGAAACTTTTAAGTGTGACATCCATATTGATGAGCGATGGGCAGCAGAGGAAAGTCTCCCTTAGGAGCCCCTGATGAACTGAAGTAGGCCATTCTTCAATCCAGTAGAAGCGCGTTTTGGATGCCAGCATGTGGGCACAGGGATTTTGAAGAGATTAACAAGATCCAGACAGGCCCTTCCAAGCAGCTCGTGTGCTACTGTGTTTTAAAAACCCACGATTGCCCAAGATCTGTCTCCTTTGGTTTTTTCACATGGCCCAGAGCATTTTAGAAAGCCTTATGCAAATTAGGTGATGGGAGCAACACTTCCTTTTGATCTAGGGAGAGAAATTTTTCCTTATGCATCCTTCTAATGATTCTTACCACTCCTCTCTCCTTCCCCAACTCTTTCTCTTTTTTTAAGGGACAGTGTCTCACTGCGTTGCCCAGGCTGGTCTCAAACTCCTGACCTGCCACAGCCTCCCAAAGTGCTGGTACTACAGACGTGAGTCACCTGGCCCTGCCACCTCTCACCTCTTCTATTAAAAGATGTCTTTAGAAGTATCCCCCCTGAAAAGGAGAGGCATCCTGAGATAATTCAAGCCAAGTAAAGCTCATTTCATATCCCTTTTGTTGAACAGGAACTTCTGTGGTGTCCACTCACCAGGAGTTGTCTTTGTGTCTGTCCTTTATCCCCAGGAAACCTGTAGGAAGTGTCAGGGACTCTGGAAAGAACATAATGGCCTCACCTGTGAAGAGCTGGCTGAAAAAGATGACATCAAGTACCGTACCTCTATGTGAGTAACAGAATTCAGAGGGGCTATGGGCTGATTCTCAACTTCCCCATTAACCTGCTTTTTGGCAGAGAGGGCACACTATTGTGGGAAGAACACGCTTGAGCCACCCGAGTCTGGAGTGATCTTGGGGAAGTGACCTAACCCCTGAGCCTCTGCTTTCTCATCTCTGCAGCCTCATGGAGTTATTTCAGTAGACAAATTAACATATAAATGCCTGGCACATGTGAATTCAATAAACGATGGTCCCCCTTTTCCTTATTTTCTATTTTTTTTTTTTTTTTTTAAGACAGAGTCTCGCTCTGACGCCCAGGCTGGAGTGCAGTGGCGCAATCTCGGCTCACTGCAAGCTCCGCCTCCCGGGTTTACGCCATTCTTCTGCCTCAGCCTCCCGAGTAGCTGGGACTACAGGCGCCCGCCATCTCG
>NW_012117966.1:365409-369329 GCF_000951035.1 Colobus angolensis palliatus | reverse complement strand
AGGCTGAGGCAGGAGAATTACTTGAACCCAGGAGGCGGAGGTTGCAGTGAGCCAAGATTGTGCTACTGCACTCCAGCCTGGCAACAGAGTGAGACTCTGTCTCCAAAAAAAAAAAAAAAAAAGCAATGACTAAAGTACTACTGAAATCTCTCTCTCTCTCTCTCTCGTAACAATCTAGACTTGCCACGCAGCTGAGGGTGCATATCTGTCTCCTGATGTTATTCAGAGATTGTCTCATAGCCAGACATGGTAGCTCAGGCCTGTAATCCTGGCATTTTGGGAGGCCAAGGCAGGCGGATCGCTTGAGCTCACGAATTTGAGACCAGCCTGGGCAACATGGCAAAACCTCATTTCTACAAAAAATAAAAAAGTAAAATTATCCAGAAGTGGTAGGCGCGCACTTGTAGTCCCAGCTACTCAGGAAGCTGAGGCAAGAGAATTGCTTGAACCAGGGAGGCAGAGGTTGCAGTGAGCCAAGATCGCACCTCTGCACTCCAGCCTGGGCGACAAAGGGAAACTCTGTCTCAAAAAAGAAAAAAAGAAAGAGATTGTCTAACTGCTTTACCCTTCCCTGAGGGTGGTGTTCTCATCTGCATGATTATAACTAGATTGTGGCCACGTTTACACTCAAACCTAAAGAAAGTGGGAAATAGATAAGTTGCCAAGTAGGCAGCTTTTCTTGATGTTGTGAGTGATACAGTAATTATATACATATATCTTACTTTGGCTCGTACCACAGTGGTCTAGATTGTCACATGGACAAAGCAAGCACCATATGTATCCTGTAGTTGGGTGACTTTATGTCCAGTTAAATATAATAGATATGGAAGGAGTTTGGTACTCAGAAAATGAAGTGGGCAGTGGCAATTTGGGCAGTTTCCCAAGTATGCAGCACAGGTGGGTACCATTATCCTTCTCTTACAGATGAGGCAACTGAGCCCATGTGATTTGCCCTTGGTTGTACGGTTAAGGACCTTGAGATGGGGAGGTTACCTGGATTATCCGAGTAGACCTAGTCTAATTACAAATCCTTAAAAGCAGAGAGCCCTTAGTATGGGATGAAGAGTCAGACAAGCGTAAGAAGGACTTGACCGCCCCCCGTTGCTGGCTTTGAAGATAGATGAAGGTGGCCATGAGCCAAGGATTGAGGCAGCCTGTAGAAGTTAGGAACAACCCTCAGCTGACAGCCACCAACCCAGCTCACAGGCGTGAGCCACCAACCCTGTAGGACCCTGGTCCTACCATCTCAACTGAATTCTGCAGACAACCCAAATGAGCAGCAAAGATCCTCTCTCCTCAGGCCTCCAGGAAGGAATGCAGCCCTGTGGTCAGGCATCTGAACTACTCCAGGACTCAGTAGCAGGCTGTGAGATGTTTCTTGGAAGGAGAATCACTTGCAACGCACAGCCTTCATTCTGATTGTCCTGTCCATTCCTGTCACTGGGTTCCGCTCAGCATATTGGTCTGCCACACATAGCCCATCACTGGGTCCTATTTAAACCTGGCAGCCTTTTAGATCAGCAGTAAGTGGATAAGAGCAGAACATCCAAATGTGATATATGTTGATTCCAAAAATCAAAAACAGCCTCCCAAATGTTGGGCTTCTTCCTTAGTGATAGAGGATGCTTCTATCATGAGTCTAGCTTTGGAAGGGATATCATGATACACATGCCTGACTTCATAGGGATTACACATTCCTACATTCAAGGGATCTCTTTCTCACCTTCTGGCATTCATGTAGCATATTAATACATCCTACCATACTTGCTACTTCCTGTTCACCAGGTTCTATCTGCATGTGTCGTTCAAGTGGTAGAACAGTGTGTTATCCTATTGGACGACAGATAATCAGGGTCCTCACTGGCTGCTGGTGTTCTCTGATTATTGAACAGACAGGAAAAGCATTTGCCAAATCAGTCGCGGCATACCAGTTGCCAGGAGCTGTTTGTTTGTTCTGGTGAGAAACGACATCTGGAACAGCAGCCACATCTAGTTGCCATCTTTTGAGGCTTAGAGTAATACACTGTCCTCCAAGAGCCATTCTTCTGTGCAAGCCAAATGAGAAGTAAAAAGAGACGTGAGAGAATCATCGCCTCTGCATCTTACAAGTCTGTGATGGTGGTGCCAGTCTTGAAGATGCCCAAAGGAATCTGGTGGTGTGTTTTCTTTAGAGAGAGGGTGCTCCAGGGGCTTCAACTTGCTTTATCATCCAGCCCCACTGAGACCAAAGAGCCACAGAGTCCTGCCAAATGTCAAAACTTTTTTCCCCCATTGAGACAGAGTCTTATTCTGTCATCCAGGCTGGAATGCATTGGCACAGTCACAGCTCACCTCAGCCTTGACCCCCCAAGCTTGAGTGATCCTCCCTCCCTCTCTTTCTTTCTTTTCTTCTTTTTTTTTTAGACGGAGTCTCCCTCTGTCAACTAGGTTGGAGTGCCTTGGCTCACTGCGACCTCCGCCTCCCCGGTTCAAGCGATTCTTCTGCCTCAGCCTCCCGAGTAGTTGGGATTACAGGCACCTGCCACCACGCCAAACTGATTTTTGAATTTTTAGTAGAGACAGGGTTTTACCTTGTTGGCCATGGTTGGCCAGGCTGGTCTCGATTCCTGACCTCAAGTGATCCCACCACCTCAGTCTCCCAAAGTGCTGGGATTACAGGTGTGAGCCACCGCGCCCGCCCGGCAGTCCCTTTCTTGTTTTTAAACTGCTATAGTACTTTCAAGCAAATCCAAATCCCTGGCAGCATGTCATTTCTCCCATAAAAACTTTTTTTTCTTCTATAGCGCTTACCTTTATGACCACTAACAATACTAAAATTAAAATTTTAAGTCTTTGATATCTCATACTAACTTCACAGTTCTGCTAATTATCTCAGATTAGCTTTACATGTGTACTGCAGTTAGTTTGTTCACGTTAGGATCAAACGAGATTCATTGCATTTGATAATTACTTCTCTTAAGTCTCTTTTAATGAGGATACTCTCTCTTCCCGACACACTGTGTTATGCCATTCACTTACTGAAAAAAGTAAGGATAATTGGCCTGTAGAATGTCTTCTAGAGTTGGCTGGTTTCCCATGGTATTATTTAACTTGTTCTTCTGTCCCCTGCGTTTTCTTTCTTTTTTTTTTCTTTTTGAGATGGAGTCTTGCTCTGTCACCCAGACTGGAGTGCAGTGGCGCTATCTCGGCTCACTGCAAGCTCCACCTTCCACCTCCCGGATTCATGCCTCAGCCTCCCGAGTAGCTGGGACTACAGATGTGTGCCATGTGTGCCACCACACCCGACTAATTTTTTGCATTTTTAGTAGAGATGGGGTTTCACCATGGTAGCCAGGATGGTCTTGATCTTCAGACCTCATGATCTACCCTCCTCTGCCTCCCAAAGTGCTGGGATTACAGACGTGAGCCGCCACGCCTGGCCCCGCTTTTTATTTTTATTTTATTTTTTTTCTCCAGGCTGGAGTGCAGTGGCAGTGGTGAGATCTCAGCTCACTGCAACCTCCGCCTCTGGCCTCAAGCGATTCTCATGCTTCAGCCTCCTGAGTAGCTGGGATTATAAGCATGTACCACCATGCCTGGCTAATTTACAAAAATAACTTTTAAAAGTCACTAAACAATCACAAACCTTACGAAAAGCAACCTGATTTCTAGGCTTTTCTCATAGTATAATATTCAAAATATCCAGTTTTCAACAATAATTTATAAAGCAAACAGGAAAGTGTGGCCCATTCACAGGGAAAAAAGTAGTTGATAGAAACCATCTCTGAGGACACATTGGGCGTACTAGACAAATGCTTTGAATCAACTGTCTTAGATATGCTCAGAAAGCCAGGTGAAACCATGAGCAAAGAACAAAAGGAAACCAGGAGCACAGTGTATGAACAAGTAGAGATTATAGATAGAAATTAAGAAACCGGGCC
>NW_012117966.1:347603-364789 GCF_000951035.1 Colobus angolensis palliatus | reverse complement strand
GGAGGTTGCAGTGAGCTGAGATTGCGCCACTGCACACCAGCCTGGCGACAGAACAAGACTCCATCTCAAAAAAAAAAAGAAATTAAGAAACCAACAAATATTGTACCCCAAAATTACAATAGCTGAGCTGAATTCCATTAGAGGAATTCAGAAGCAGATTTGAGCAGGCCGAAGAATCAGAGATCTTGAAGATACAGCTGTTGAAATTATACAATTGGAGGAAGAGCAGAAAGAAAAATGAATGAAGAAAAGTGAATAGAGCCTAAGGGTCCTATAGAATATCATCACATGTACCAATATTCACATTAAGGGGAAGCCCAAAGGAGAACAGAGAGCAAAATGAACAGAAAGAATATTGAAGAAATAATGGCTGAAAACTTCCCAACTCTGATGAAGAACAAGAATCTATACATCCAAGAAGCTGAATGAATTCCAAGTAGGATGAACTCAAAAGAAGTCCACACCAAGACACATCAGAGTCAAACTGTTCAAAGCCAAAGACACATAGAAAATCTTGAAAGCAGTAAGGGAACAACCCAATCAGAAAATAGGCAAACAGGCCGGGCGCGGTGGCTCATGCCTGTAATCCCAGTACTTTGGTAGGCTAAGGTGGGTGGATCACGAGATCAGGAGTTCAAGATCAGCCTGGCCAATATGGTGAAACCCCATCTCTACTAAAAATGCAAAAATTAGCCAGGCGTGCTGGTGCATGCCTGTAGTTCCATCTACTCGGGAGGCTGAGGCTGGAGAGTTGCTAGAACCTGGGAAATGGAGGTTGCAGTGAGCTGAGATCACACCACTGCACTCTAGCCTGGGCAACAGAGCAAGACTCCGTCTCAAAAAAAAAAAAAGAGAGAAGAAAATAGGCAAACAGCCAGGCACAGTGGCTCACGCATGTAATCCCAACACTTTGAGAAGCCAAGGTCAAGCAGATAGCTTAAGCCCAGGAGTTTAAGACCGGCCTAGACAACATGGTGAAACCCAGTCTCTACAAAAAATTTAAAAATAACAGCATGGTGGCGTTAACCTGTATTCCCAGCTACTCAGGAGGCTGAGGTGGGAAATCACTGGAGCCCAGGAGGCGGAAGTTGCAGTGAGCTGAGACTATACTACTACACTCCAGCCTGGATGACAAAGTAAGACTCTGTCTCAAAAAAATCATGGGCAAACAATGTGAATTGGTGTTTCTCCAAAAAGATGTACGAATGACCAACAAACACATGAAAGCATGCTGAACGTCATTAGTCATTACGAAAATACAAATCAAACTATGGTAAGATATCACTTCACACCTATTAGGATGACTATAATGAAAACAGTGGATAAAAACAAATGTTGACAGGAATATAGAAGAAATGACACCAGTGTACATTGAGGTGGGAGTAGAAAATAGTACAGCCACCATAGTTAACAGTTGGCTTTCCCCAATAAGTTAAACATAGAATTACCACATGACCCAGCAGTTCCACTCTCAGGTACTCACCCAACATGAGTGAAAACAAGTGTCTATACAAAATTTGTGCAAGAATGTTCATTTAACCACAATTCACAATAGCCAAAAAGCAAAAATAATCCATCAACTGATGAATAAACAAATGTGATATATTCATACATGCTAAATGAAAGAAGACAGGCACAAAAACACATGTATGATTTCCATTCCTATGAAATATCAGAAGTATATGGGCATTCGCCTAGCCTCAGAATGGCAATCTATAGAGCCCAAAAGCAAGTTGTGGGCTGCAGGGCGGGGAGGAATGGGGAATGCCTGCTTAATGGGTACAGGGTTTCCTTTTGGGGTTTTAAAAGTCTCTTGGAACTAGATGGTGATATTGATTGTGTAACATCGTGAATACTCAAAATATCCCTGAATTGCGTATGTTAGAATGGTTTAAAAAGTCAATTTTATGTGCATTTTACCACAACAAAACAATGCATACGCACATGCATCCTCACACTCACGAAGGGGATGGGCTGAGATCTGAAGGGCATGGCTCCCAGAGAGGAGTTACCCACACACTGGCTGGTGGTGAGCGCAGATAACTACAGGAGTGCGGGCTGTCGCTGACTGCGTAGAAGAGGCCCTGAGCCTTCCTGTGTGAGCGCAAAGTCAGCAACCACAGTCACAGCTCCGGCTTCTCTTCCTGTCCTGCCCCAGGAGCACATCCTGCAAGGCTGTTTCCTGCCTGGTTGAGAATCTAGTTGCCAAACCACCTTTTCTCTGAAGGAATCAACCATGATTTTTCCCCCGTTTCACTGTTCACTTTTATATTACTGGCTAGGTAGTCACCACATCCCATAACAACACTCTATTCTGGCCCTATCCAGTAGTACACTTACAAATGCAGAAGCAAAGGACTTGAGTAGATGTGCAGTGTTGAATAGCTCTTTGAACATTTCAGCAATGTTGAGTTGCAGGCATGCTTTATGTATTCCTCTTTCCATTTTAGGGGAGGCTTTTCTTCTCCCTCCATACCCATTATTATTTCATGTCGCTGCCAGGATGAGCAAGCAAGTAGACCGTCTTTCCAAGTCTTCGTGAAAAGACTGTAACCTTAATTTTTTACAGCCTCTTCTCTCCCTGAGCAGCTTCCCAGGGAAAGTCAGCCAGCCCCAGGCAGCTGGAGTGCCACAACTTAAAGCCACACCTCAGTCTCAGGGTGCTCTTACAAATGAGGTTTGTGCTGTAGAAAATTGCAGTTGTGGCCGGGCACGGTGGCTCACGCCTGTAATCCCAGCACTTTGGGAGGCCGAGACGGGCGGATCACGAGGTCAGGAAATTGAGACCATCCTGGGTAACACAGTGAAACCCCGTCTCTACTGAAAAATACAAAAAACTAGCCGGGCGAGGTGGCGGGCGCCTGTAGTCCCAGCTACTCAGGAGGCTGAGGCAGGAGAATGGCGTAAACCCAGGAGGCGGAGCTTGCAGTGAGCTGAGATCCGGCCACTGCACTCCAGCCTGGGTGACAGAGCGAGACTCCGTCTCGGAAGAAAAAAAAAAAAAAAAAATTGCAGTTGTGTTTGGGCACATAGCTTTTCAAATTGAAAAGTTTTTCATTAGAACTTTGAGTCTAGCCGGGCGCAGTGGCTCACACTTGTAATCTCAGCACTTTGGGAGGCCGAAGCAGGCGGATCACTTGAGGTCAGGAGTTTGAGACCAGCGTGGCCAACATGGTGAAACCTCATCTCTACTAAAATTACAAAAGTTAGCCGGGCATTAAATTAGCCAGGTGTGGTGGCACGCACCTGTGATCCCAGCTACTTGGGAAGCTGAGGCATGAGAATTGCTTGAACCCAGGAGATGGAGGTTGCAGTGAGTCTCAAAAAAAAATTTTTTACATCAACCAGGCACAGTGGCTCACGCCTGTAATCCCAACACTTTGGGAGGCCAAGGCAGGTGGATCACCTGAGGTCGGGAGTTCTAGACCAGCCTGGCCAACATGGTGAAACCACATTTCTACTAAAAATAAAAAACAATTAGCCGGGCATGGTGGTGGGTGCCTGTAATCCCAGCTACTCAGGACACCGAGGTGGAAGAATCTCTTGAACCCGGGGAGGCAGAGGTTGCAGTGAGCTGAGATGGAGCCACTGCACCCCAGTCTGGGCAACAGAGCAAGACTCTGTCCCCCCAAAATAAAAAAGTAGAACCTTGAGTCGTAGAACATTGAGTAGTGTCTTCACAGTTACTGAGTAACTAAAATCATAAACAGATGTACTACTAAGGTGACTCATAGGTAATAGTACTAAATGCACTTTATCTGAATTTTGTCTCCTTAACAATGTGTGTGTGTGTGTGTGGTGTTTTTTGTTGTTTTTTTTTTTTTAGATGGAGTCTTGCTCTGTTACACAAGCTGAGATGCAGTGGTGACACGGTCTCACTTCACTGCAGCCTTCACCTCCCAGGTTTAAGCAATTCTCCTGCCTCAACCTCCCAAGTAGGTGGGATTACAGGTGTGCACCACCACACCTGGCTAATTTTTGTATTTTTAGTAGAGACAGGGTTTCACCATGTTGGTCAGGCTGGTGTCAAACTCCTGAGCTCAAACAATCTTCCTGCTTTGGCCTCTCAAAGTTCTGGGATTACACCGGAACTGATTGTGCACCACCATGCTCAGCCTTTTCTCTCCATTTTAAGCCTACAGGGATTCCTGTAACAAATAGAGCAGTCCTTTTCTAAATGCCAATTACTAGGCACTATGCCAGGGTGCTTTATATTTCATCTATAATCCTCAAAACATCAGGAGAAAGTTGTGTTTTCACAGTTTAAAAATGAGGAAACTGAGTCTCCATACTGGTGAATAATTTACCAAAGATCATAGAATTAAAACTTTGAAGCAGTTCTCAGACTCCAAAACCTAGGCTCTTTTCACTGCTTAATGTCACAAAAAGGCATAAGTGATCATTTTATGTGGAAATAAATAAATGTTTAATGGCCATATTTTTTTCCTCCTCATTGTCCCTCCCAGCTCCAAATTATGTTTTCTTATTTCAGTGAAGAAAAAATGACTGCTGCCCGCATTAGAAAATGCCACAAGTGTGGAACTGGCCTCATCAAATCTGAAGGCTGCAACCGCATGTCTTGCCGCTGTGGTGCCCAGATGTGCTACCTCTGTCGAGTTTCTATCAATGGATATGACCATTTCTGCCAACATCCCCGCTCCCCAGGAGCCCCTTGCCAAGAGTGTTCAAGATGCTCTCTCTGGACCGATCCCACTGTAAGTAGACACATGGCTGCCTATTGCTTTATAGGGAGAAAATAGAAATATATTTTTATGACAAATATTTTGAATATACGTAACAAAATTTGACTTAGGAGAAGAATATAGGAAATTACATAGACTGATAACCAAAGAAAAAATTTGAGAAAGTAATTATCAGCTACTCCTCATGCTGCTCAAAGCAACAGGCCCTAACAGTTTTATAGGCAAATTCTTTTAATTCTTCAGGAAATAAAATTATTCTATGCCCTCTGAAATATTCCAGAGCAAAGTAAGGAAACTTATACATGTATCTGTTCAAAGCCAGCATAACACTGATTCCAAAGCCTGATGGAGATAGCCCTAACAAATAAAACTATAGATGTTCTTATGAGACTTACATATAATCTAGATTTTAAATTATCTAAATAAAATATTAGCAAATAGAAAGCATGACCAAGTGAGTTTGTTCCAGAAATGCAATGATGGTTTAATATTAACAACCTCTATTAACGTAAATCATTATATGGTATCTGTAGATGGTGAAAAGACATTTAAGAAATCAAATATTTCTTCTTGATTTAAGCTTTAAAAATACAGTATTACAAAGATGATTCCTTAATAATATTTTTAGACCCCAAATTTCAATACAGATGTTAGCATGCATTGAGTAGTAAAATAAAGTATAACATTGTCAATCAGCAATCCTATGTTCTGAAACTGCTAGTCAGTGCACTTAGCTAAAAGTAAAAGGTATAGTAGATACTGGAGACAGTCATAGCTAATGTTTATTGGGCACCTACCATGTGTCAGACACTGTTCTAAGTACTTTTATTTTTAAGTGTTCTATATGTAAAGAAAGGAAAACTTGGCTGGGCGCAGTAGCTCGTGTCCGTAATCTCAGCACTTTGGGGAGGCCGAGGTGGGTGGGTCACCTGATGTCAGAGTTCAAGACTAGCCTGACCAACATGGCAAAGCCCTGTCTCTACTAAAAATACAAAAATTAGCCAAGCATGGTGGCACGCCCCTGTAATCTCAGCTACTCACAAGGCTGAGGCATGAGAATCACTTTAACTGGGGAGGTAGAGCTTGCAGTGAGCCAAGATTATGCCACTGCACTGCAGCCTGGGCAACAGAGCAAGAGTCTGTCTCAAAAAAAAGTATATCAATTCTTAAAATTATTTTAAACTAAAAACAAGCACTGTTCAAAGCTGATCTGTAAGAATAACGATTTTTGTTGTTGTTGTTATTGAGACAGAGTCTTGCTCTGTCACCTAGGCTGGAGTGCAATGGTGTGATCTCAGCTCACTGCAACCTCCACCTCCCGGGTTCACATGATTCCTGATTCTCCTGCCTCAACCTCCCAAGTAGCTGGGACTACAGGCACATGCCACCATACCTGGCTAATTTTTGTATTTTCAGTAGAGACGGGGTTTCACCGTGTTGGCCAGGATGGTCTCGAACTCCAGAACTCAGATGATCCACCTGCCTCGGCCTTCCAAAGTGCTGGGATTACAGGCATGAACCACCACACCTGGTCAGAATAATGTCATAATACAAGAAGACATCTTTACCAAAAGGCGATTGCATGTGACAGTGAGCTCCCTGCTGACGTGGAGCAAGCGGACCAAGGCCACTAGGAGGCAGGCCTGGTGACACATGGCACTTCTCAGCTTTCACTGGGAAGAGTGAAGGGGGCCTCGGTAGTGTTTACTGGAGAAACATTCCTGTCCTCTAAGAAAACATTCAGTATTACAGAGAGATCACCTCTATCCAGAGTCACCTAGAAATTTAATGCAATTCACATCTAAATTCAGTAGGATTTTTTAAAACTGACTTATTTTGAAAATGAAACTACTTTTTACTGTAAAGCTATTAATACACGTAGGTGAACATAATAATAGGCAAATAGATCAAAGGGACAAGATAGAGATCAGAAACAGAAATTAATGTGTGATTTTTTAAATGCCATTAAAATCACTGGAGAAATGATAGGTGTATTTATCTGTTAATTCCTTTTTTTTTGAGATGATACCTTGCTCTGTCACCCAGGCTGTAGTGCAGTGGCGCAATCTTGGCTCACTGCAACCTCCACCTTCTGGGTTCAAGCGATTCTCCTGCCTCAGCCTCCTGAGTAGCTGGGATTGCAGGCACACACCACCACGCCCAGATAATTTTTGTATTTTTAGTAAAGACAGGGTTTCATCATGTTGGCCAGGCTGGTCTCAAACTCCTGACCTCATGATCCACCTGCCTCAGCCTCCCAAAGTGCTGGGATTACTGCGCCTAGCCTTTATCTGTTAATTCTTAATTGTGCAGTGTTGCCAGAACTAGTCTGAACAGAAAAGCCCCTGTCCTCATGGGACTTATGGTCTAATACAATCTACAAGAATCTGTGGAGTATTTAATGCCATGTCAGAAGAACAGGTGATGCAGTAGAGAATGGTTGGGTGGGAGGAGGGAGGCCAGCTTTTAAATAGATGGGGGCCAGAGTGATTTGCAGTGAAACCTAGAGGAGGAGCAAGGCTGGCAAGGAAATCAAACACATAGGGCCTGTTTGGGGATCAGAAAGAAAGCGGGTGAGGTTTGTAGGTGGAGAGCCACAGGGACGTGACAGCGGTTGGCCCAGAGGCCGGCCTCAGGTCTGGAGTGTGATTAGAGCCATTTCAGGGCATTGTAGGGGGCTATGTTTCCAAGGTCACTCTAGCTGCTACACGGAGAGAGGGCAGCATGAAGGGAATGGCTTCTGTAATCTTGGAGAAGAGAAGATTTCTTGCATTACATCAAGAGAAGCATTACATCAAGGCCAGACTAAAAAACCATAAATTCTCAGTGGCAAATGACATCATAAACAAAGATTAGGGATACATGAAAAACTGGGGGAAAGGGTCAGGCACAGTGGCTCATGCCTATGATGCCAGCACTTTTAGAGGCCAAGTTGGGCAGATCGCGGGAGCCCAGGAATTCAAGACAAGCCTGGTTAACATAGCGAGACCCCATTTCATTTAAAACAAAAAAATTAAAGCTAGGCGCAGTGTCTTATGCCTGTAATCCCAGCACTTTGGGAAGCCGAGGCGGGTGGATCACCTGAGGTCAGGAGTTCGAGATCAGCCTGACCAATATGGTGAAACCTGTCTCTACTAAAAATGTAAAAATTAACCGGGCATGGTGCTGCACACCTGTAATACCAGCTACTCAGGAGGCTGAGACAGAATGCTTGAAGCAGGAGGCAGGGATTGCAATGAGCTGAGATTGCGTCACTATACTCCAGCCTGGGTGACAGTGTGAGACTCTCTGTCAAAAAAAAAAAAAAAAAGTGGGGCCACGTGTGATGGCTCATGCCTGTAATCCCAGCACTTTGGGATCTCAAAAAAAGAGAAAAACAGAAGTGTATTTTTCCTCTGTGTGTAAGTACAGAGGTGAACAGCTCAGGGACGGTCTAGCAGCTCTTATCTGGGATCCAGTTGCTTCCAGCATTCTATTCTGCCACCCCTAGGTCACATGTGGTCATTGTCTAAAAAGAAGCTCTGGCTGATAAATCCACATTCCAAGCAGCAAAGGGGTGGAGTGAGGCTAAAGAGACGGCTTACCTATCTCTTAAGTAATGTTAGGCTTCCAGAAGCTGCAACAGGTCACTTCTTCAGTCCTATCAGCCAGAACTTAATGACATGCTTCCCCAGCTGCAAGCGAGACGGGAAGTAGTAGCCATTACAGACCCGGCCAGAATGTCTGTGGAGGAAGATGTTATACTGAGGAGTCTCCCTATGGTCTATTCACCTCAACTCAAAAATGGACAGAGGAAGTTTAAAAAAAGAATTATAAGTAGGAAAAAAAGCTGCTTGCTGGCCAGGTGCAGTGGCTCATGTCTGTAATCCCAGTGCTTTGGGAGGCCAAGGCAGGAGCATCACTTGCATCCTGGAGTTTAAGAATAGCCTGGGCAACATAGTGAGACCCCCGTCTTTACAAAATATCAAAACTTAGCCAGATTTGGTGGTGCTCGCCTGTCATCATAACTACTTGGGAGGCCGAGGCAGGAGGATCATTTGAGCCTGGGAGGTCAAGGCTGCAGTGAGCCATGTTCGCGCCACTGCACTGCAGCTTGGGTGACAGAGCAAGACCCTGTCTCCAAAAAAAAAAAAGCTGCTTGCTTTTCTACCTGGCCACAATCTGGTGGAATTGACTAACAGCTACCCCTAATAATCAAGTAAATGGAAATGAAAATAGCACCTGGCTGCTAGTAGGTAATTTTCAGATTTGTTGGCATCTCCTACACTGTAATTGGGCATAGTGGGCAGTTAGGGTGTACAAATCAGAAGATGTAGTGCATGTCCTTGATCTGGGAGTTCCACTTAATTAGAAAGGGTTATCCTCAGGAGACAGTTGGACAAGTTCACACAGTTCTGTCTGCAGCTGTTCACTGAGTTATTTAAAGTTGTATAAATTTAGCAACACCATTTAAACATCCCAAAAAATAGGCGATATGTCAATTTTTATATATGCTTACATTAAAATAGTACAAAAAGTAATTTTACATATATATATATATGCACTTTAAAACATGGAGGGAAAGAACCATGGGAAAATTTTCACATAGAAAACAAACAGCATGGATTGCTGGGGTCACAGACCCAAGTTACCACAGGGGCAGGTGGTAGGAGAAATGATGTCTGGATGGAGCACACTAGGTCTAGGAGGCAGGAAGGCATGGTGGGGACTGTAGCAAAGGAGAGGGTGTGGGGCCCAGCCAAGGGGCTGCTGCTCAGCCACTATAGGTTGTTGCTGGGAGGACCTCCCAGCTGCTCGGGAGGCTGAAGCACAAGAATCACTTGAACCCAGGAGGCAGAGATTGTAGTGAGCCGAGATCACGCCACTGCACTCCAGCTGGGCCAACAGAGCAAGACTTGATCTCAAAGAAAGAAAAAGAAATGCGTAATTGGGCTGGGCGCAGTGGCTCATGCCTGTAATCCCAGCACTTCAGGAGCCCACGGCGGGCAGATCTCTTGAGTCTCAGGAGTTCAAGACCAGCCTTAGAAACATGGCAAAACTCCATCTCTACAAAAAATACAAGTTATCCAGTGGTAGTGGTGCACACCTATTTTCCCAGCTCCTCCCCCAGCTGCAGTAAGAGGATTGCTTGCGCTGGGGAGGTTAGGGATGCAATGAGCCCTGACTGTGCCACTACACTCCTGCCTGGGTGACAGAGTGAGACCATGTCTTAAAAAGGGAAAGACGTGGCCAGGCGCCGTGGCTCAAGCCTGTAATCCCAGCACTTTGGGAGGCCGAGACAGGCGGATCACGAGGTCAGGAGATCGAGACCATCCTGGCTAACACAGTGAAACCCCGTCTCTACTAAAAATACAAAAAACTAGCCGGGCGAGGTGGCGGGCGCCTGTAGTCACAGCTACTCCAGAGGCTGAGGCAGGAGAATGGCGGAAACCCGGGAGGCGGAGCTTGCAGTGAGCTGAGATCCGGCCACTGCACTCCAGCCCAGGCGACAGAGCAAGACTCCGTCTCAAAAAAAAAAAAAAAAAAAAAGATGTGAGTCCTCTGTGGTAACCGGGTGTTCTCCATTTCAGGAATGTTTTTATCATGGACAAGCTCCTCACTGGGTGGGAAGCTGGAATAAGGGACTCCTAAAAGTCACTCAGATTACAAAGCTTGTGACCCAATGAAACCTTTAGCTAGCCTGCCCTCCTGTCACTGAGGAGATTTGTGGAAGAAAGGGAGGCTTTTTGTACATAGAAAGCCAAGCCCGAGTCATCCTTCTTTTGCTGGGTGATCTGGAGGTGCAGCCACAATGGGAAGTGCTCACCAGGCAGGCTGTGCCCCTTTGTGACAGACATTCCCAGGCACAGCCCTTCTGCTGACTCACCTCCTCAGTGCCTCCCCCACCCCTCACAGCTAGCACAGTGGGAGGCAACCATCTCTAGGAACTTCATGAATCCTGAAAAAAATAATGTTTTTTTTTTTCAGCTGGAACTCTGAAGAGCTCCACAGGCAGTATTTTATCTCTAGAGACAAAGGGCAGAGTGGGAGTTAGCGTGAGGGCGGGTGTTAACGGTCTGGCCTATTCTCAGCGCCGTTTTTCTTTCTTCTCCTCCTTGTTCTGTGTCTTCTGCTGCCTCCTCCCTTTGCTTCCCATGCCTGGGATTGATGGTGTGGGTTTCTCATGTGCTGTTTCCTTGTTTGGGTGCCATCGCATGCATTGACTTGTTTTCTTGTTGGATCGTCATCTTCTAACCTGAGAAAGGTTCTAGATTTGCTCAAAATAAAGTTTGAAAGGAAGGTCAGGCAAATACAAATCCCTCCAATTTCCTCTGGTAGCCGCAGCTGGAGATTCTGTTCCGTTTGTCCCGTTCCCATCAAAACAGCAATCAGCCCCGTTTCCTTGATTCTCACCAGGAGACCGATCCAATTCCAACCCAGCATCTGTTGGGGCTTCTGAGAACACAAAGCCATTCAGAAGTTCAGTGAAACAAAGCATGCACTGTCACACAAGCCTGTTCTCCGGCTTAATTAACCAGCAGGGCCAGGAAGAATCTCTTATTTGTCAGCGAGGGAGTTGTCCCCTCATGGTTTTGGAGAGAAGTTGAGGTTTCATCATTAATGACTAGGGATTGCTTGGGAACCTGAACTACCACTCCACATTAAGAGCTCAAGTGGTGAATAGTAACTTTCTTTCCCTGTTAGTTATCAAAGTGAAGCCAAAAGCATTCAACTAAGAGTCTTATAAAGAAGATGTCTTCTTTAGGAAGCAAAAAAACCAGAAGCGAACAGTCACAGCAAACCACAGTTTTCTGGATTAGGGAGCAGAGTGGAAAGCCAGCTCTTGACAAATAAGTGAACAGATGTTATTTTGCAGTAGGGGAAGAGTGATCCTGGGACTTTACTGAACATGAATGTACTGACTGGTCCTTGCTTGGCTACAGGAGTGGTAGCGCGAATTGTGAGAGGAACAGGCACCTGGCAGTCTGGATTCGAGACTATCGCAAAACTCAAAACGGCATGTTCTCTTTCAATACAAAACCAAATCCATGTTTGTCTTGGGTTTTGGCTACGAGAAACTACAGAGAATTGTTTTCTACAATGTCTTTGTCTTTTGAATATAAGAGTTTGAAACCTGCCCAGTTCAAATAAAACCCTAGGACTTTTACAGCCAGTTTAGTTTGATACAATTATCGCCTAACCATTTGGTTAAGACATACTAATTTTTCCAAACCAACAGTGGACTGAGCCTAACATTTCTAGATGTTAATACATTCAGTTCTGTAGCAGTGCTCGAAGGCAGATGTATCATCCTAGTTTTACAGATGAAGGAACTTGCTTAAGACTGTGGCCAGTAAATGGTAGCCTAGGTTTTCACCCGGGTCATTTGTCCTCGGCTTGTTTCCAGACCTGCCTTCTCCCCTCAGGCCAGCGCAGCATCTCCCTGGTGGGTCAGGCATGTAGAAAGTCCTGGGGACCTTTGGGGCCCTGGCTTAAGTGGTGGAGGAAGGACATGATGTTGTCAGAATTAGGGAGGAAGGCTATGAAAGGAAGGATTGATGAGGAAATGCAGAAACCTGGTAAGGAAAGGTATTTCAGACTTTTAGGTTGGAAACTGATTTTTGGCTTCAGAATTTTTTCCTTAACCTTCAAAATTTACTTCTACAAAAGAATAAAGTGAGCCCCCAGGTTGTCCCATCACCCAGCTTCCGCAGCTGGCCTTGGCTTGTTATTTCTCGTCACTGTCATAAATACCATTGTGTGTTTAAAAAAAAAAAAGTGAGCGGGTGGGTGTGATCATTGATCTGTCATCAAAACTGACCTCGGTTTCTTCATCTTCCTGTTAATAGCCACACAGCCAACACCATGTGAGCGTGCTATGCAGTGTGATTTTTACTGCATGGGGCCAGGAGGCACTGCTTTCCTATTTTGCAGATGACAGAGATGATGTGTAGGTCACTAGCCCAGGATCCCCCAGCTTGGTAAAACCAGGATATGAGCCCAGGTCTTCTGACCAGTGTCTGGCTCCTTCAACAAATACATGGTCGTTAGGTGCCCATAGGGTCCCTGAGCCCCATGAACCAGGTAGGCCTTGCACAGGGGTGGGGACCTTGCTGGACTCCTTCCCCATGGATGAATGAAGCTGCAAATAGTAGAAAGGGGCCCTGGCAGTTTCGCCACCCCAACAGTGTCCCAGATAGGGTTTCGATGTCACTGAGGGCTTTCCCAAGCAGGGCAGCACAGTCCAGTACACACGGCCTGTGGGTGCTTGTTACTACATGTCATCTTCAGCAGACCCAACAGGCCCCTGGGTGAGCACTTGACCCTGACGGGACTTAAAACATGGCCACATTCTGCCCCCACCTCCATGTCCTTGTTGGGGAGGTGCTCCAGATAGTGATATTTGGGTGCCGGGCCTCTCTGACCTGAGGAGGTGGCTGCAGAAGCCAGGGCCAGCCCTGAGCCCATGAAGTCTCTACTCCTCCCAAGCACACTGTCCTGCCTCCCTGCCCTTCCCGGCCACAGCTGCGCAGCATGTGCTGCTCCAAGCTCCGCGGCTCCCTCCCCCAACTTCCTGTTGCTGGGGACAGCAAGGGGTGGGGGCTAAGGGTCCGCTGTTGCTCAGGCGATCTGTGGCTGATCTGGGAATAATTTGAAACTAAATCTTCAGCTCTTTGGAAGCCTTTCATGAAATCATTGCAAGTTTATTAACAACAGCTGTGGCCACACATGACCTGGATCCCAGCCCCAACCCACCCCCCAGAATCTCAGAGGGGAAGCAGCAGTCGAGACTTGCAATTCCCAGTCACCTTTCTAAGGGGAGGAAAAGTACAATGAAGAAGAAAAGCCACCTATTCTTCCCCCACGGTCACAAGAGGCTGACCAGCAGGCACGTGGACAGCCAGCCCTGGTAACCAGAAGTGTTGAAAAAACAGGCTCAAAAGGATCGTAAAGGCTTTGGCAAGAACAGTTTTGTGCCAAGCACTCAAACAGCTATTTTGGGAACCGTCAGCCTGTAGCTGGTGATTACAGTTCATATCTGATTTGTGAAAATAAATCGAATCTTTTCCCCTTTTTAATCATTCATAGTTTCTCTTTCTTCGTTTTCTCCTGTCTATACCCTGCTGCGTGGACAGAACTGTGGGGCTTAGTTGTTGAGGGACAAGCTAAGGGAGGATTTTTGTGTGTGTTTTGTTTCTCTCTTCTTAATTAAAACCTCTCTGGTAAATTCTACCTCACTTCCCATCTTCAACTGCAGCAAGTTTCTGAAGAGGCTGGGTCCTCGCCATCCCCCCAGACTCTTGCTGTGTCTTCCTCCCCTCCCCACCCACCCTACCTGCATGCAGCAGGCAGCAAGCCAGAGTCTTCTGTGTCGGGCTTAGTGCTTTCTGCACCCTGCTGAGCTCAAAGGAATTCAAGGAAAGGAAACAAACCTTCTCCCTCCCTGTTAAGCAATCTGCTTGTGTCTTGTCTTTTTTCTTTTTTTTTTTTTTTTTGAGAGCGAGTCTCGCTCTGTCGCCCAGGCTGGCCCAGCTAATTTTCATATTTTGGTGGAGACAGGGTTTCACCATGTTGATCAGACTGATCTCGAACTCCTGACCTCAAATGATCCACCTGCTTAGGCCTCCCAAATTGCTGGGATTACAGGCATGAGACACCACGCCTGGCCTTACTTCTTTTTTTTAAGTGCTCTTCCAGCCGGACGTGGTGGCTTGTGCCTGTAAACCCAGCACTTTGGGAGGCCAAGGCGGATGGAGGCCAATATGGTGAAACCCCTTCTACTAAAACTACAAAATTTAGCTGGGGTTGTGGCGGGTGTCTATAGTCGCAGCTACTTGGGAGGCTGAGGCAGGAGAATCGCTTGAACCCGGGAGGCAGAGGTTGCAGTGAGCAGAGATAGCGCCACTGCACTCCAATCTCAGGGATAGAACAAGACTGTGTCTCAAAAAAAAAAAAAAAAAGCTCTTCCAGTTCCGCTGGGTAGGTGAGACTCCATTTCACTCTCTGCTTTGACGTTTGTCCTCAACACTGCATTTGGGGTGTGCTGCCCACTGTGGTGCCATTCGCGTGCTTCCTCATGGTACTCATTGGATTCCCCTGTGGTCCATAGGTATACCTTCTGGAGTAGCCATGGGCAGCGATGGGGTGCTGGGGTGTTTTTTTGAGACTAAATTTTGCTCATGTCACCCAGACTGAAATGCGGTGGTGTGGTCTTGGCTCACTGCAACCTGTGCCTGCTGGGTTCAAGTGATTCTGCTGCCTCAGCCTCACAAGTAGCGGGAACTACAGGCGCCCACCACCACGCCTGGCTAATTTTTGTATTTTTAGTAGAGATGGGGTTTCGCCACGTTGGCCAGGCTGGTCTCGAACTCTTGACCTCAGGTTATTAGCGGGCTGACTTCTATCCTGGCCTGACGCATCATTACGCTTGTTCTTTTGAGGCCCTGCTGATCCAGGGACAGCTTGGTCGCTGATCACCATCCACTCCCTCTCGCCTCAGCCTGTCCTTGCTCATCAGAAAAGAGCTGTGCTGAGGATTCGTTTGAAAGTTTTCACTGGGATTAGGAGGGGTCAGAAGGAGGGCAGAGAGAGAACTCATCCAGGCCAGCTGGGTTCTTCTTAAGGCCTGTGCCAGAAGCCAAGGATGAGGTACAGAGGCTACAGCACTCGGGGGAATGTACCATGGTCAGTCATGGGGTCCGTGGCAGCGAGTACAGATGCAGCCAGCAGCCCCCGCTGCCCCCAGTGGCCAGGGCAAACGGCATGAACAGGAACTCAAACAGAGGTTCAGGTGAACCTCTATAGATGCTTGTCCAGGGTGAGCCCATCAACCCAGCCTGAGTCACACAGAGTTGGGAACTGCCGGCCGGCCTGGGAACCTACAAGCCCAGACCTCCTGCCCTGGCCTCAGCACACTGCCCACCTTGGTGGTCCAGCCACTCTCTGCATCTTCTGAGCCTCGGGGTCCTCTTGTGAAATCCTTGCCAGCCTCCTGTGGAGAGGGGGTGTGAAGTAAGCAGTCTGTACAAGGCAGCAGGACCTCATGGGGGCAGAGCGCGACCTTCTACAATGGAATCTCAGTGGGCTTGACAGTGAGGTGTGAATATAAAAGCAGCCAAGGGGAAGGATATCAGAATGTTCCCAGGATTGATCTCTGGTGAAGAATTATGGGTGATTTTAGCTGTGGTGTTTTGTTCAGCGTTTCCCAAGATTGTTTTAATCAGTATGTATAAGGAAAGGAAATAATGGCATTTTTTTTTTTATGTTGATGAGAACCAAATCCCTGAGTTTTTTTGTGACAAGAAGAGGACAGAAAATTTCACGAGACCCCCTTGGGATTCAAGTAACTTGGTAGCATCAGAAGAAAACATGTCAGGCAAGGAAATCTTGAAGCATTCATTTCCGCCTTTGAGATGGACCAAAACCAGTGAGCTGAGAACAGCACCTGGTCAGAGGCCACTGGAGACCAGTGACCCAGGGAGGCATTACAGCTGCTTGCCTCAGTGCTGGGCCCCCATGTGCAGCTTAGATTTCTGGTTCAAGAAATGAGGTTTATGGGCTTTCCCAAGCTCCCGACTCCCTCTCTGGGCAAGAGGAATCTACTGGCTTTTATCCCAAAGGCCAAGTGCCAGGGACCAGAGGCCGACAAGTGGGCTGTTTCAGGGGATGGCACATGCACTTCTGGGTAAGCTGAGCATGAAAAAAGGAGGATTGTTCCCTAAAAATTTCCAAAACACATAGCCCCTTGATCTGCTTTTTGGCTGTTTGTTTCCTTGAGTAGAAGTGTTTTGTTTTGTTTTGCCCTATTCTGTCTTGTAAGGGGAGAAAGGAGGTTTTAGAATTCTGCCCTTCTCAGAAGGAACCCTCTTAAGTTTCTGTACTCTTTCCAGAATAAAGCACACCTTAGAACAGCTGCCTCTAACATATGCACCCAGCCTAACAGCAGTGTTCTCAGGACCCCAGTCAGGTTTGCCAGAAGTTCCGATTCAGAAACCCAGGGGTTTATGTGGTTAACAGCTCAGGCTTTGAGACTAGACTGCCTGGGTCACAACCTGTCTGTGCCAGGGTTTCCTCATCTGCAATGTGGCAATCAGTTCATAGCACCTGACTCAGGGAGCTGTGGTGAAATTGAGGTCCATGTGAGGTGTGTGCTATGCACAGGGACTGGTGCATAGTAAGCTCTCAGTGCTTGTTAATTACTGTTATTGTCACTGTGCTTGGCACTTTATAAGAGTGATCAGATCAGGTGCCGTGGTTCACACCTATAATCCCTGCACTTTGGGAGGCGGAGGTGGAAGGATTGCTTGAGGCCAGGAGTTTGAGACCTGCCTGGGCAACACAGAACTCCCCCTCCCCCACCGTCTCTATAAGAAAAATTAAAAATTAGCTGGGCATGATGATACACACTTGTAGTCCCACCTACTCAGGAGCCTGAGGTGAGAAGATCACTTGAGCCCAGGAGTTCAAGGCTGCAGTGAGCTGTAATCACGCCACCATACTCCA
>NW_012117966.1:334394-345197 GCF_000951035.1 Colobus angolensis palliatus | reverse complement strand
GGGCGTGGTGGCAGGCGCCTGTAGTCCCAGCTACTCAGGAGGCTGAGGCAGAATGGTGTGAACCCGGGAGGTGGAGGTTGCAGTGAGCCGAGATCGCACCGCAGCACTCCAGCCTGGGCAACATAGCGAGACTCTGTCTCAAAAAAAAGAAAAAAGTCAAATGTGGTGGTGGGTGCCCGTAGGCTGAGCTACTAAGAGGCTGAGGCAGGAAGATCTCTTGAGCCCAGGAGGTGGAGGCTGCACTGAGCTATGATGGTGACACTGCACTCCAGCCTGGACAGCAGAGCAAGACACTGTCTCAAAAAAAGGAAAGAAATCTTCCCCTTAAAGTCTAACATATTAGCTAAAAGTGTAACTTTTTTCTTTTAAAAAAAAACTTTGTTTTATTAAAGTTACTAAGCACAGTGTCCTGTGGCTCTAGCCAATTGGAGACAGTTGAAATCTGAAACAAGCCATATCTAGGTATAACTGACAGTTGGCTCATCATTTATGGTAAAATTGCAGATCATCGTAGCTGAGTGCCACCATTTTGGGTGAAATACAAACCCCATACTATCTTTAGACTCTTAAGGGCTTGACTGCCAAGACGGGACTCCCAAGACAAAGGGTCTTGATTCCACTTGTCAATCAGGAGAGTGATCAGAACAGAGGGAGGGATCGGAAGAAAAGCTCCGGGGTGGCTGTCTTCGGAGGGTGAGGATGCAACGTTTATTTCCTTGGGACTCTAAGGCTCCCTCTTCCTCTCCAAGAAGAATTCTGAATGGCAGGCTGGGAAGATTCTATCTGCACTGTCCTCCAGACCCGGCCGATCTCTATCAGAAACCTGGGCTTGCGCTCCTCTGCAGGTGCCTCAGGAGGGAGTTCTGAAATAGGATTTATTCAGGAGCACTGGGATTTATCACGGAAGCTTAGTGATAAAAATCAGGCAGTGGCCTACGTGCTCTCAGCCTCAGCAGTGCCACAGGGGGCCAGAGCTCTTCTACCCAAAAGAGAACCTCTCTTGTCCCTCCTGTTTTATCAGGGGAGAGTCTGAGGAAAAAGGGGTTAGTGGTAATTTTTTTTTTTTTTTTAAGACGGAGTCTCCCTCTTTCGCCCAGGCTGGAGTGCAGTGGCGTGGTCTCAGCTCACTGCAACCTCTGTCTCCCAGGTTCAAGCGATTCTCCTGCCTCAGCCTCCCAAGTAGCTGGGACTACAGGCACGTGCCACCACACTCCACTGATTTTTTGTATTTTTAGTAGAGATGGGGTTTCACCGTGTTAGCCAGGATGATCTCGATCTCCTGACTTTGTGATCCGTCTGCCTTAGCCTCCCAAAGTGCTGGGATTACAGGCGTGAGCCACCGAGTGTCTAGTCTTTAATGCTGTGAAATTGCCCCTTCTATCCACATGGAATTCCGGAGAGGGGCGCTAGCTAGAACGGTGCTCATAGCAGAGACGTGAGACCCTGACAAGGAGGGCCAGGACTGCCACACTCCTCACTGTGTCTGCAGCGTCCAGCACGGTCCTGACTGGTGTGGGTGCTCTGTATGGGGCAGGGACACCTTCAGGATATCTTTTCTGTGGATTTCCTCCAGAAGGACCATTGAGTGGCCCGGTGTGTGCATTTGTCCCAGTTCACCGCCAGCTAGCCATGACATTGAACAAGGTACTTTCTCAGGGACCTCAGTTTCTGTGCTACAGAGGTTGGAATGGATGATTCCTAAGGTACCTCCTTGTGCCATGGAAGGCCATAAGTGTCCCTGGGGGACTGATGGTGTAACTGCATCGAGGAGATGCAGCAGAGATTGGGGTGAGGCGGAGTGGTGGTTGTACAGTCCTGTTGGTTGTGATTAATAACGGACCAGAGTCAGGACCCCTGAAAGAAACAGTGTGGGTGTCTCCCAGTGTGCACCACTTCTTTATGAAACTTCTCAACTTTTAAAACTCTACCTGTCATTTTTCAGTTTTCCTGTGTCCTAATCATGACTGTTTACTTTGGGCTACATCCTTTACATACTTAAGCTCATTCAGTCCTTAACAAAGCAGCCCATTTACAGATGAGCTGCCCAGACGCAGGGATACTCAGGAACCTGCCGACCTCACTTAGCTAAGAGGTGTGTAGGCCCACGGCTCTCCTGCTGCGCAATTTTCTTTCTTTTTTCTTTCTTTCTTTTTTTTTTGACACAGGTTTCACTCTGTCACCCAGGGTGGAGTGTGAAGTGCAGTGGCACGATCACTCCCGAGTAGCTGGGACTACAGGCTCGCACCACCATGCCTGGCTAATTTTTGTATTTTTTGTAGAGATGGGATCTCACTTTATTGCCCAGGCTGGTCTCAAATTCCTGGGCTCAAGTGATCCTCCCACCAGTTTTCTGGATCACTTCCCTTAATTTATCGGGGGTTTTTTTGTTTCTTTTTTTTTTTTTTTTTTTTAATCTTTTTTCCTAGGCCTGCCGCTGGCTCCAAAATGAAGAGGCCTGCCAGCTCCCAGTCTAGAGAGTTGATAGAATCTATCTTGATATTCACATGGAGGCCTTCAAACTGCCCACCCAACCCTCTTGAGTTACGGAAGCCCTTCATGTTGACTCTCTTAGTGATTATGTTGAGGGTAGTAAGTTCCCCCTTGTGAAGTGTTCGCAAAGAGGCTAGATGACCTCGTCTTGGGGTTTTGATAGAGAATTCTTACATGTTAACCCTGGAGAGAGACAGCTTCCTCAGGATTCCTTCTAGACATAGGATTCTATGGTGTGCTTGGACACTTCGCAACTGTTGATATGCATGATGGGAACTTGACCTTTGTCACCTCTCCTCTCTTCACACCTTGCTCAGAACACCTGGCCAGGCAGCAGCAAGGAGGCTGCTTCTGCTGAAAACATACTTGAGTATCTTAATGTCCAAGTGTCAGAGTTGGAAAGAAGCTTGTAAGACCTTTTAGTCCAACCCATCACTTGACATCTGAGGCCTAGAGAATGTAGGAGAATTGAATAGTGTCATCCACATTGTAGACAGAGCCAGTCTCCAGGGACTCTATTCTAAGAATCTTTCATCCATCAAACCAAGGGAATGTGTTATCTAATTACTTACTCATTCCGTCTGCCTTTGTTTCATTGTTGATCTGAAGTTTAACCGGTAAACTTAGATCAGTGTCTAGCACAGAGTAGGCATTCAGTGCACCTTTAGTGAAGGCAATTGCTAACTTCAGAATCCTTAAGGTTCACAAACAACTGTGTGTGGGGAAATCACTGATTTCTGTCTCGGCTGTGACAGTAATAACCTAGTAAGTAAACCTGCAGACTGTCCGTTGCTTAGCCCTCATGGGGCTGCCATCTTCTGCCAGGCCACGGATTGTGTTCCTTCCAGTTGCTGCTCTGGGTGTCATCAGATCAGCATGAAAAAATCCAAAGTGGTCATTATTAATATTTCATCCCAAAGCAAAGAAATTGGCCATATGGTTAGGCTCCGAAGCCGTGTCTAGGAAAATAAATGTGTTTTTTTGTTTTTTTTTGTTTTTTTTGTTTTTTTTTGAGTCGGAGTCTCACTCTGTCACCCAGGCTGGGGTGCAGTGGCCGGATCTCAGCTCACCGCAAGCTCCGCCTCCTGGGTTCACGCCATTCTCCTGCCTCAGCCTCCCGAGTAGCTGGGACTACAGGCGCCCACCACACGCCTGGCTAGTTTTTTTTTTTTTGTATTTTTTAGTAGAGACGGGGTTTCACTGTGTTAGCCAGGATGGTCTCGATCTCCTGACCTCGTGATCCACCTGTCTCGGCCTCCCAAAGTGCTGGGATTACAGGCTTGAGCCACCACACCCGGCCAAGAAAATAAATGTGCTTTCATTAGACTGCTTGCATTTTGGGGACTTGCTAATCCCCTCACAATATCAGGGACCACCATCCCTCTCCTTCCTTCTCCCCAGCTTGGCTGCTGTCAACTCTTGGAGGACCCCAGGGAACAGAGCCCCTCCTATAGTCAGCCCTCTCTTTCCTGCATGCTGAGCTGGCAGTTGGTGTTTGGAGTTTGCCACGGTGTTCCCACTCTGCTTCTTGTGAGCCTCAGCCCTCTCAGGGCCACACCTTAGACCCTCGGCCCTGCAGCCAGCCAGAAAAGATGGGCGCCTACTTGGCGGGTTTTTTCAATCCATTTAGTCTTTTTTCAGTCCCACAAACTGAAAGGCTGCTTTGTGGGTCACTGAGGAGGGAGGTTAAGGGGGAGGTTAAGGTCAGCACCACTCATGAAGCAGGCATCACGGGTGGTCTGTCCTGGGGCAACAGCCCGGTCCTCCCACTATGGTATCTGCTGGCAGGTGGGGGTGTGGGAGCTGCATATGGCAAAAACCCAACCTCTAGGGCTTGCCCAGGGTGGCCCCTCAGTTTCCCAGCACAGCTCCCATGTCTGCCTGCACTCACAGTGCCTCTCGGTTCCTGTCTTAGATAATCCAAGTGTGAATTGTGTTTGTCATTTCGGGCCTACCAAGCATGGGGTTTGGGAGAAGAGACAGCAAGATCACAGGGGGACTATCCTCCCCGAGGCCTGGCCCAGGAACCCAGGCCAGCCTTGGGGCTAGGCAGGGCCCAACTGGACATTTGTCCATTTCAGTTGAGGACATCTGCAAGACTTCTCCAGGCTCTGCAGACAGGCTGCCATGCCCAGTGCTTGTGGACTTGGGATCTGAAACTTCTCAGGCTCTGCCCACTCAGACCCAGCCGTCTCCAAACCCTTCTCATATCCACCACCTGCACGCAGTTGTTCAGTGCATGGAGGCCCTCCACCCTCCCCCACCTCACCAGGCAGCTGCCTGCCATGCTCAGACCCCTCTGCCCAGCCTTGTGGATGGCCTCCTCGTGGAACGCCATCAGGCTGATGAAAGAAAGAGGCGCTCAGAGAAATGGGAAGGAATGGTGTGCCGCCCAGGCCTCAGTGGCCAGCAGCAGGCTTTGGGCTTGTTCCATGGCCACCAGGAACAATGGGGCCTCAGCACTGCGTGAAGCTGCAGGCTCATCCTTGTCATTGCTTGCATTTTAGGAAGATGATGAGAAGCTTATTGAGGAAATTCAGAAGGAGGCTGAAGAGGAACAGAAAAGAAAGAATGGAGGCAAGTGCCCCTCCCCAGGCCCCCAGGACAGAGCAGCAGCCCCACCCTGCAGCACAGCACTGCCGAGGGAGCAGAGGACCACAGGCCATGTGGGCTCCTGCTGGCCTCCCTGGGTGTCCTGGCACTCGACCCAGCACGGGAGAGGAGGGGGTGCTGTCCCTCAGGTGGCAATAGACCTGACTCCACCCGCGCAGCCACATCTCAGGCCTGTGGAAAGGCCCTCAAAGCCTTCAGTATAGTTTTGGCATCTCCTTGATGGTGAGGAAGTCCCAAGGGATGGGTTTGCTCTCAGGAATCAAACAAGCCACACCTGGCTAAAGAAAAAGTAGGCCCAGCTGATGCTTCCGAGGCTAAAAAGCAGTGAAGCCAGATGTGTTGGCATACATCTGCCTGCAATCCCAGCTCCTCGGGAGGCAGAGATGGGAGGATCACTTGAGCCTAGGTGTTTGGGGCTAGCCTGGGCAAAATAGCAAGACCCCATCTGTTTTTCCTTTTTTAAAAAAAAAAAAAGGGCTAAGTGCAGTGGCTCACAACTCCTATCCCAGCACTCCGGGAGGGTGAGACAGGTGGATCACTTGAGCCCAGGAGTTTGAGACCAGCCTGGGCAACATGGCAAAACCCCATCTATTTAGAAAAAAAAGAAAAAATGAAAATGTAACTGAGTCACTGAGGTGGCCCATCAAGGCCCTGGCTCTGAAGGATGCCTTGCTGACCTGGGTGGATGGACATGCCACCTTCCAAGGTGCCACTGTAGAGCAAGACACCAGGGGAAGTGCAGATTTGTCCTTGGTTTCTTGTAGTGGCATTTGAGGGGTGTCCACGTTTTGTGCTTTGATCAGCGTGTGGAGCCACTCCTGTGTCCAGAGCTTGCTGCCCTGGTCCCAGACTAGATTGCATTGAGGTTGGTTTAATGTTTTTCTCCACTAATCCTCACATCCCTTTCAGAGAACACCTTCAAACGCATTGGACCCCCGCTGGAGAAGCCTGTGGAGAAGGTGCAGAGGGTGGAGGCCCTCCCGAGGCCCGTTCCGCAGAACCTGCCACAGCCACAGATGCCGCCCTATGCCTTTGTGCACCCACCCTTCCCCCTGCCCCCCGTGCGACCTGTGTTCAACAACTTCCCTCTCAACATGGGGCCTATCCCAGCCCCGTACGTGCCCCCTCTGCCCAACGTGCGGGTCAACTATGACTTCGGTCCCATCCACATGCCCCTAGAGCACAACCTGCCCATGCACTTTGGCCCCCAGCCGCGGCATCGCTTCTGATGGCCCCGAACCCCCATTGAGCAGCACAGAGCCCGTTTGGGGTGGGAGTGTGTTTGGAGAACCCTCCCCCACACCTCCCCCAAGGCTGGTGGCTGTGCCATTGCATCTTAGATCAGGTTGAAGGGTAGGCTGGTTTTCTTCCCACCCCTTTCCTAGAAGGGCCATTGCTCCCAGAAGAGTGATCACAGCTGGTGGCCCTCTGGGGGCCTGCATGGGATTGGTCTGGCTCCCACTGGGCAGAGTTAAAAGGGCCTTGAAGCCCTTCCTGAAGAGTTCTGCCATCCTAGCAGGCAGCATGGTGGCCCTGGCTGCTGTGTCACTCCAGTCCCTACAGAAAGAGACCAAGAGGAAATATTTTGCCTGCATTCATTTTTACCCCTAGCAAACACCAGGGAAAAACCTCTCAGAATTAAAACCACATGAGCCTTCCTTACATAGCACAGACAGATCCATAATAAAATTGAAGTCCCAAATGGTGGAGTTCAGAGAGAGCTGCAGTGTGAACTGTTCCTCCCCTCGCATCCCCCTAGGCCACTAGTGACAGCCCTTCTGCCTTGTCCATGGCATAGGCCGTAGGCCAGGCCCTTGCTACTCACACCTGGGCCTCCCCGGAGTGGACCCCTGGGGAGCAAGGCAGCTGAGAGCATTTCCCTGGAGGGGCCCACAGTTGGGCAGAGGCAGCTGCACCTGCAGGCCCGGGAAGCATTGCTCGGGGTGGGGGGCTGGGACTATGGCCCACAGAGGCACTGCCACCACTGTGAGGGCCAAGATGCTGTCCCCCCATCCAGAACCCATGCACCATTGCAGTGAGTGTTGAGGGCACCTGTCCTCTCCGCTCTTACACCTACTTAGATGAGGCAGCAGCAGACCCTTCTCGTGGCAGGGGTTTTGTTCTGTTGCCGCCTGTCTCACCCTCAGTCTCTGGAAAGTCAGACTGAGAAATCCTTTCTCAGGCCAGGCCACTGCAGCACACTGGATGGTTCTGAAGCTGGCCCATCGAAAGAGCCTCTTGAGGTAGCTAAGATAGAGGCCTGGTGGCCCTGCCAGGCAGCCCAACTGCTAAGGGAGACATTTCTGCTACCCTGCGTGATAAGCAGCTTTTCCTCTCTGGCTTTTTGGGGGAGGAGTGGGCCTCCTGAGGGAGACAGGTGACCCTGGGTGCTGCCTCTGCCCCGTGTGTTCCCCTGGGTGTTCTCAGTGGTTGGCGAAGGCAGGTAGAGGGTGCTGTCTAGTACCTCCCATGGGAGGGCCACTTCCCTTCTCATGGGGTCAGCTGAGCATCAACTCGGCCCTGCCAAGTCCCCACTCACCCTCCTCGCCTCCTGTCCAGCCCCAGGTTTCTAGCCATGCCCGAGGCATCACTCTGGCCCATGGGCAGATGAGAGGCCTGAAACCTTCCTGGCTACAGGCATCACTTTCGCCTCCCTGTGGCCCGCGTTGTCATGTTACCATGGGGTTCCGAGAGGTTTGGAGTTCACAGACCTCAGACACAGCTGAGCCCGACAACCATAGGGGTGGGGCTGTGTCAGCCTGCAGAGTGGCCTGCCACCTCCTACATCAGGGCCTGGCCCACCCGAGGTGCCTAGGGCAGGCAGGCACCGTCATGTGCTGCCATTGGTTTCTCAGATGTATTTCAAGGACTGCAGTGGGTTTAAAAAGATCTAAGATGGCCCAGTGCGGGGGCTCCTGCCTGTAATCCCAACACTTTGGGAGGCCAAGGTGGGCGGATCACCAGAGGTTGGGAGTTCGAGAACCCGTCTCTACTAAAAATACAAAATTAGCTGGATGAGGTGGTGCATGCCTGTAATCCCAGCTACTCAGGAGGCTGAAGCAGGAGAATCACACCTGGGAGCGAGAGGTTGCAGTGAGCCAAGACTGCGCCATTGCACTCCAGCGTGAGCAACAAGAGCAAAACTGTCTCAAAAAAAAAAAAAGATCTAAGATACTCATTCTTTCTGCCTTTGCCCGGGATGGAGGCTTTGAAGACAGGTGGTCACCTGGGCATGGGGTAGGGGTGCGTGGGGCGCCCGGGCTTGGGGGCAGCCTGCTGCTATGTCCTTGCGCCCCTACCTGTTGGGCTGCCTGAACTTTGCTACTAGCCTGAACGACAGTGCCTTGGAAAGGCGGGCTCCACGCGGCAGCGACAGGATTGTCTTCAGTACCTTAAATATGCTCCCTGTGCTTTCCCAGGGAGGATCTCTGGGAGCAGAGGGCATGCAGACATGGCCAGCTGAAGAGGAGGTGACCTCAGGCCCAGGGAGCCTCAGCTCCCTCTGCCCTGCACCCTAGGCACGTGGCTCCAGCAAGGGGCCCAGGCAGGACAAAGGGAGCAGGCAGCAGCTGCAGAAACAGCCCTAGACAGGTGCTGGCCTCAACCCTATCAGGGGAGGGGGAGCACAGAGTGATGTTTATCCTAAGGCCAAACCCCAAGGGTGGGTCATTTGAGAGGAATTCCAGCCGTTTCTGGCCACACTGGGCTGGTGGGGAAGGAGCTGCTGCCTTTTTCCTTGGAGGGTCCCTGATTCCTGAGGATCCTCCCTGAGCCAGGCACAGGGGACCGCAGGGCTGCTGTGAGCACCCACCTTGGCTCGCCTGGCCGTCGGGCTCCTGCCTGGACCAGGGACGGGAGAAAAGCACTGGGTGTCTTCTGAGCAGCCAGCAGGAGGTCGTGCCGGTGCCCAGAGAGCAGGTCAGACCACAGGCAACCCTGAGGCAGCTGGCACCTCCTCTCTTCCCGTGCAGGGCTTGCCCCAGGGCAGAAGGCTCCCCAGCCACAGCCCCCTCTTACTTGCCTTAAAACTGGAGAGAGGAATCTAGTATTTGCACTTAGCAAAATATTTAAAAACTGAAAAAAATGCATGATCTGTCACTTTGTATAAAAATAGAAAAAACGATTAAATTTTACCTTCTGGTAGTAAAAATAGATAAAATAATTCCGTTTTAACTACTGTGTGTAAAAAGCCTGTATCATATGTAACTGGGACTTTTTGTAAATAAATGTTTGTGCGCTCTGCTCCCTCTGGCTTCATCTCTCCACACCGCCATCCGGCAAGTTACAGGGGCAGCTGACAGATTCGTCCAAGTGATTCGATCTAAACCAGCATCCGCACCTCCATGACTGGGTCCTGGCAGGATCAGGCCCGAAAGGCCCAGTAGTAAACCCCCCCCCCCCCCCCCCATTCCCCTGCGAGGGAGGAAGATCAGGTGATCTGCTAGGCAAATCCTGCTAGGGCGGCTACCAAGGCCCAGATCGGGCACAAAGGGTCTATTTGTTTTAGGCACAGAATCCCCTGCAAGAAAAGTGCAGTTAGTTTCTTTTGCAGGCCCCTTTCCCAGTCTCTGCCCACCTAAAGGTCAGGTAAACCAGGAGAAGCCTCACCCAGCTGAGGAGGGGACAAGGTTCCAAGGACAGGAAGTGCCTGGGCTGAGAGGCCATGGCATTTGAGCCCCTTTCCTGACTGGTGACATGCTGCAGTGCCAGGACCCTGCTACCCTTGCTGTTGGCACACCCTCTTCCCCTCCAGAGCCCTTCCTGCCATGTACCAGGCCAGGCAGGAATCTGGACCCTAGATCTGAAGGGGGCCCTGGGCACAGGGGAAGCTATGACCTCCAAATGCAGATGGACCACAGCTCACTTTAATAAAACATGGGATCTCCTGCCATACGCAACTTTCTATAGAACAATTAACCTGTTTTTCGCATGTCTGAGATAAAGTATACTAAAAGCTTCAAGAGAAAAGTTACATCCCCAGAAAAGTTACCCACATTCCCAGCTTCTAAACAATGCGTTTTTGTTTTTTTCTGAAACAGAGTCTCGCTCTGTCACCCAGGCTGGAATGGAGTGGTATAATCTCGGCTTACCGCAACCTCTGCCTACCAGGTGATTCTCCTGCCTCAGCCTCCTGAGTAGCTGGGATTACAGGTATCCGTCACCACGCCGGGCTAATTTTTTTGTATATTTAGTAGACACAGGATTTCACCATGTTGGCAAGGCTGGTCTCGAACTCCTGACCTCAGGTGATCTGACCACCTTGGCCTCCCAAAGTGCTAGGATTACAGGCGTGAGCCGCCACACCAGACCCAGTTCATGTTTATTTTTAATTTATTCATGGCATGCAGTCATTGTTCCTGTTCCTCCTCTATATTTGCAACATCATCATAAAATTTTCTGCAATTTCAGTAAATAAATGAAAGCTATATATCCGTTCTGCTGCTATCCTTTTTCCATCCAAAGTGACTAGGGTGGTGGTATTCGTCCCACCTTCCCCAGGCGCTGGCCAGCACATTGCAACACGCCTGATTAGGACTTGGGGGCCTTTGGTTTTAAAGAAGTTAGTACCTTGCTTTTCTTGCTTTTCTCCCTTAACGGTCATGGACTGGCCTCCAGGTCTATAGCTCTGTCTGCATCCAATTTGTTCTTTTTATGTCTTCCATGATTTTTTTTTTTTTTTTTTTTTTGAGACAGAGTCTT
>NW_012117966.1:332376-332956 GCF_000951035.1 Colobus angolensis palliatus | reverse complement strand
CTCCAGCCTGGGTGACAGAGCGAGACTCCATCTCAAAAAAAAAAAAAAGTAAAAGTATCTTTAAAAATATGTTTGCCAGCCGGTCGCAGTGGCTCATGCCTGTAATCCCAGTAGTTTGGGAGGCCAAGGCGGGCAGATCGCCTGAGGCCAGGAGTTTGAGACCAGCCTGGCCAACATGGTATAAACCCCGTCTCTACAAAAATATAAAAATTACCCGGGCATGGTAGCGGGTGCCTGTAATCCCAGCTACTTGGGAGGCTGAGGCGGGAGAATCACTTGAACCCAGGAGGCGGAGCTTGCAGTGAGCTGAGATCACGCCATTGCACTCCAGCCTGGGCGACAGAGTGAGACTCCCTCTAAAAACAAAATACGTTTGCCAATCAAAAGCGTACAAAAAATAGAAAATTTATGTGCACAGTAGGAAAATCTTGAAAACAAAAATATAAAGCAAAAATAGACGTGCTCCCCAGCACTTTGGGAGGCTGAGGTGGGCGGATCACGAGGTCAGGAGATCGAGACCATCCTGGCTAATACAGTGAAACCCTGTCTCTACTAAAAAAATACAAAAAACTAGCCGGGC
>NW_012117966.1:328430-330460 GCF_000951035.1 Colobus angolensis palliatus | reverse complement strand
CGACTGACCTCGTGATCCGCCTGTCTCGGCCTCCCAAAGTGCTGGGATTACAGGCTTGAGCCACCGCGCCCGGCCAGAGAACCAGATCTTAAGTCAGCTCCTCGGGACGCAGTCACGCTTTGGCCTTGGCGGAGACTTCCCCAAGGGCAGGAGTCCTGGAGGACGCTGCCGAGTGGCCTCTGGGTGAGAGGGGACAGTTGGGGGTACATCTGAGAGAGGCTCAGAAGACAGTCCAAGGAGACTGGGCGCCAATGGGGGTCCACGAAGAGGGAGAGTCCAGAGGGATGGCCAGGCCCTGTCCTGGGAGCTGAAGGAACCGGTCCCAGGGGCACTTCAGGGCAGGGGTGGGGAGGCCGTGGCATCATGGGATGGGGCTGAGCACAGCCACCCTAGGCAGTGAGGCCCGAAGGCCTGGGAATGGCAGCAGGGAGCATCAGGGAGCCGGTAGGACACAGGGCCGAGCAGGCCAGGCCCCAAGGAGCACGTGCTTTTCTGGAAGGCAGAAGGACAGCGCCCTGTGTTCCAGGACACGCAGATGCATGAGGAGGAGGCGGCCAGCTGGCAGCAAGGAGGAGAGCCAGGGCACCGAGCACCGGGAGGCAGCCCTTCCTCCCGCAAGTTCTCAGACCTGGGAGCAGTGCCCACACCCCGCCCGGCCCCATCTCCTCCCCTCCTCAAAGCACCACTTCTCCAGGGCCCAGCCCTGATATCTCTTTCCCAGGCCTTCCAGGAGCTGTCTGCCCTCCTATCCCCTCATCAGATCCCCCTGCCCTGTATGTTCCCCTAGGTCCCGATTCTCAGCCATCTCAGTTATCTATGGCTGCATAAAACCACACCCCAGAGCCAGCACAGTGGCTCACGCCTGTATTCCCAGCACTTTGGGAGACCAAAGCAGGAGGAACACTTGAGCCCAGGAGTTACAGATCAGCCTGGGCAACCTAGCAAGACCCCTGTCTCTACCAAAACAAAAAAACAAGCGGGGCATGGTGGTGTGCACCTATAGTCCTAGCAGCTACTCAGGAGGCTGAGACGCAAGGATCACTTGAGCCTGAGGGGTCAAGGCTGCAGTGAGTTCTGATTGCACCAGTGGACTCTAGCCTGGGTGACAGAGCAAGACTCTGTCTCTAAAAAATAAACCACAGCTCAGCCCACTACTCACAACATCCCTGAGTTGCTATTTTTCACAAGACTTCCCTTTGCTGAGGCTCAGCCAGGCAGCTGTGCCATATCTGAGGACCCTGGGGTGGCTGCCATCAGCTGCCAACTGGGGTTTGACCGAGACCACAATCCCTGCCCATGGGCTCTCAGCCCTCAGCGGTCTGGCCCCAGCTTCTCTCCATCATGGCAGTGGCCTTCCAAGAGGCCAGGCATGGACACAGCCCGGGCTGCTAAGGGCCAGCCCGGAGCACCTCTCCCTCCACATGGTAGCAGCCAAAGCAAACCACAGGCCCACACAGTACCAAGCGAGAGATGAAGATAAGCCACCAACCCAGCCTGTTCCAAACACCAAGCTCTACTGCGACCCATGTGTGCAGTCACAGCCCCGTAGGGGTGAGGGGACACTTGAGCCCAGGACGTCTCAGCAGGGAGACAGCTGAGTTGAGACATTCTCAGCTCTGAGCTGAGTTCTCTTTTGCTGAAAACTCTCCTGTCTCTGAATGTGGCACTCGCTCTCTCTCTCTCTCTCTCTCCATCCTCACTTTATTTCTGCAAAGCTGTGGTAAGAAAATGAGCAGGGCCAGGCACGGCGGCTCATCCCTGTAATCCCAGCACTTTGGGAGGCCGAGGCGGGCAGAGCACAAGATCAGGAGTTTGAGAACAGCCTGGCCAACATGGTGAAACCTTTTCTCTACTAAAACTACAAAAATCAGCCGGGCGTGGTGGTGAGCGCCTGTAATGCCAGCTACTCAGGAGGCTGAGGCAGGAGAATTGCTTAAACTCGGGAGGAGGAGGTTGCAGTGAGCCGAGATCATGCCACTGCACTCCAGCCTGGGCAACAGAGCAAGACTCTGTCTTGGGAAAAAAAAAAA
>NW_012117966.1:326055-327255 GCF_000951035.1 Colobus angolensis palliatus | reverse complement strand
GCCACTGCACTCCAGCCTGGGTGACAGCAAGACTCCGTCTCAAAAAAAAATAAAAATAAAAAAATAAACATGAAGGTCTCCCTCAGGGTCGGGCATGGTGACTCACACCTGTAATCCCTGCATTTTGGGAGGCTGAGGTAGGAAGATCTCCAAGCCCAGAAGGTGGTGGAGAACAGCCTGGGCAACGTATCGAGACCCTGTCTACACAAAAAAATTAAAAATTAGCCCAGGTGTTGTGACATGCACCTGTAGTCCCCGTTACTCCAGGGGCTGAGGCAGGAGGATCACTTGAGCCGAGGAGTTTTAAGTTGCAGTAAGCCAAGATTGAGATTGCCCCATTGTACTGCAGCCTGGGGGACAGAGCAAGACCCCATGTCCAAAAACAAACAAAACTTTTGTTTTGAGACACAGTTTCAGTCTGTCACTCACATTGGAGTGCAGTGGCTCAATCTTGGCTCACTGAAACCTCTGCCTCCCCGGTTCAAGGGATTCTCCTGCCTCAGCCTCCCAAGTGGCTGGGATTACAGGCGCATGCCGCCGTGCCTGGCTAATTTTTTGTATTTTTAGTAGAGACGGGGTTTCACTATGTTAGCCAGGCTGATCTCAAACTCCTGGCCTCAAATGATCCGCCTCAGCCTCCCAAAGTGTTGGGATTACAGGCGTGAGCCAGCGTGCCTGGCCAAATAATTTATTAAAAATATTTTTTCTTAGCGTTGCTTTCCTTAGAAGTCTGAAAAAAAAAGGGGGGGGCCAGGTGCGGTGGCTCATGCCTGTAATCCCAGCACTTTGGGAGGCTGAAGTGGGACGGATCACGAGGTCAGGAGATCAAGACTATCCTGGCTAACACGGTGAAACCCCCTCTCTAGTAAAAAAATATATATATATATTAGCCAGGCGTGGTGGCGGGTGCCTGTAGTCCCAGCTACTCGGGAGGCTGAGGAAGGAGAATGGTGTGAACCTGGGAGGCGGAGCTTGCAGTGAGCCAAGATCACGCCACTGCACTCCAGCCTGGGCAACACAGCAAGACTCCATCTCAAAAAAAATAAAATAAAATAAAATAATTCTGGAAGGGCTAGGCACAGTGGCTCACATCTGTAATCCCACCACCCACTTTGGGAGGCCAAGGCAGGAGGAGGATCGCTTGAGCCCAGAAGTTCAAGACCAGCCTGGGCAACATAACAAGACCCTGTCTCTCTCTCT
>NW_012117966.1:323262-326005 GCF_000951035.1 Colobus angolensis palliatus | reverse complement strand
AAGCGAGCAGCACCTAGGATGAGGCCTCTGAGGCGTGCTGCCGGCGGGGTGCCCTGGCCACCATAGGCACAGTCCTTAGTGTGACTTTCACCTTCCCAGAGCCCCAGTGAGGACGCACAGGGGTGTAAGGTCAGAAAGGGCCGGTGCTGTGGAAACCCACTCACCCAAAGGATGGGCACTGGGGGGCCTGAGCTGAAGCCCCCCAGCCCAGGCACCCTAAGACTGGTGCCCAAGGGACACCTCAGTCTACTCTCAGTCACTGCCCCGGGATGGCCTTAGGCCCAAGCAGGGCTTCGAAGCCGCGCCCTCAGACGATCGGGCAGAGCCTGGAACTAAGTCCAGGAGGCTCCGTAGTGGGTAGCAAGTCATGTCTGGGGCTCCGCAGCCCGCCCAGCCTCAGAACTGGGGACACTGGCACATCCCACAGACAACTGACTCTTCCTTTCCGATGGGGAGGACAAGGATGAGGACTGCCAGAGCTGGAGGGGGCAGCAGGAAGCACCAGGCGCTCAGTGTCCCTGCAACCCACCAGTTCTGTCACATCTGGCTCTGAGGCGTGCACAGTCCCTTGGCCTCTTTTCCTCATTGGAGGGACTGACCATCTTGGGTTAATTCCCTGCTTGTGGCATGTTTCCCAGAGTGCCTGACTCCGGGAAAGACCGGAAGCACATTTGACTCTGTGCTGCAGTCCCCAGCCACAGTTCAGAGTCTGGGATGCTCTGGAAATGTTTGTTCGAGAAGAAATGTGAGAAATAAACATGAGTGGCCGGGAGCGGTGGCTCATGCCTGTAATCCCAGCACTTTGGGAGGCCGAGGTAGGGGGATCACGAGGTCAGGAGATCGAGACCATCCTGGATAACTTGGTGATAACATGGATAACATCTCTACTAAAGATACAAAAAATCAGCCAGGCACGGTGGTGTGCTCCTGTAGTCCCAGCTACTGAGGAGGTTGAGGCAGGAGAATCGTTTGAACCGGGGAGGCGGAAGTTGCAGTGAGCCGAGATCGCACCACTGCACTGCCTGGGCAACAGAGCGAGACTCTGTCCCAAAAAAAAAAAAAAAAAAATGTCCAGAGGGGTGTAAAAAACCATTAACACAGTTACCTCCAAAGGAAAGAGGGCTGGAGCCGGGGCAGCTGTGGATTTTTGTTTATATCTGTGGGTACCCTTTGATTTTATACCCTATTTATTAGCTTAGTTTCTTCAAATAACAATAATATTAGTAAAGCCTTTTAGAGCACTTGCCTGGTGCCTGGCACTAGCTGGGGGTCTCTGGAAGGTGGGTTTCCCCCCTTGCTCACCTCCTCCCCTCCTGAGGGTCAGATCTGGGTCCTGGGATGAGGAGGGGAGCACGGTGAAGGCTTTTGTGTTAATTATTTGCGCATCACAGAGGCCCCTCCCCCCGGTTTAAGCTACAGCCCTGTTAAGGCGTTTGGGTTTTATGCCAAATGCTCACCCCGCCCCACCCCTCCAGGCCTCTCTGTCTGGGAGACCCCATCTGTTCCCTTCTCCCTCTGCGGCCCTCAAGGGTCTCAGAGCCCCTCCCCCATCCAGACAACCTTGAGTGCCCACAGCCCACTCAGGGAGGTCAGGCAACCAGCCGCTCATTGCTCAAGAATCTCCAGGGAAGCCAGGGTCCCCAAGGAGCCCAGATGGGCACTGCCGAGCCCCCTTTCCATCTTCACGCACCTGAAGAGCCCCAAAAGCCATCGTTTGAAAGAAAAGTGTTAGACTTTTTATTTTATTTTATTTTATTTGTTTATTTTTCAGAGAGCGTCTCGCTCTGCGCGGCCCAGGCTGGAGTGCAGTGGTGGAATCACAGCTCACTGCAGCCTCAACCTTCCGGGCTCAAGCCATCCTCCCACCTCAGCCTCCTGGGCAGCTGGGACTACAGACATGCACCACCATGCCTGACTAATTTTTGTAGTTTTTACAGAGCCAGGAGTCTCACCATGTTGCCCAGACTGGTCTCAAACTCCTGAGCTCAAGCAATTCTCCTGCCTCAGCCTCCCAAAGTGCTGGGATTCCAAGCACCAAGTATTTGACTTTTTAAAAAAGATGAGGTCAGGGCCGGGCACGGTGGCTCGCGCCTGTAATCCCAGCACTTTGGGAGGCCAATATGGTGACGCCCCATCTCTACTAAAAAACACAAAAATTAGCTGGGCGTGGTGGCGGGCGCCTGTAGTCCCAGCTACTCAGGAGGCTGAGGCAGGAGAATTGCTTGAACCTGGGAGGTGGAGATTGCAGTGAGCTGAGATCGCGCCACAGCACCGTCTCAGAAAAAAAAAAAGCGACAGAGTGAGACTCCGTCTCAAAAAAAAAAAAAAAAGAGTGAGGTCAGTGCCCATCCCCGTGACTCTGGGAGAGGCCACTGTGGCCCTGGAGGAAATGGGCCCAGCTGGGTCTGGGGCTTCCTGTCCCCTCCCCCACCCTTGATAATGAATTGGAAGAGGCTGAACTAGGGCAGGAGGTCTGCAGGGGGTGTCCCATGGAGACACACTGGGAAGCTCAGGGGCCTCGCCCACCAGAGGGACTTGCCCGAGTCCTCCTGGGGCTGGTGACAGCTCCACAGCCCCCAGCAGGACTCAGGGTCCCTCCCAGTGAGGCCTCCTAAGTGAGGAGGTCACAGCAGACAGCAGTGGGGGCACCCAGGACTGGGGTCCTAAGACACAGAGCACACCCCACTGTCCCCCAGACCCAGACCACCCACATGCCTGGACTGGGCAACGTAGCTCAGTCTCT